>NC_067118.1:3349367-3649367 GCF_021347895.1 Acanthochromis polyacanthus
TTTAAATATCTTTAAGGTTTAAACATCTCCGACCGTTGGCGCAGCAGTGATCTTTACGGCTGTCTGTCGGTCTACTCTAGAACTTTCTAGAGGACGGTTTATGTGCTGCTTTTGACTCTTTGTGGTGATTATTCATTTCTGTAGGGCTGATTCTGCATCTTTCTGGGCATGATTTTATGTCTTTTCTAGGGATTTTAACTCTGTTGTTGATTGTGCAACTAGTTTTTGGTTGATTGGCATCTTTTGGTAGTGATTTTACAACTTTTTATGCCATTTTTTTACTCATTCTAGTGATTAAACATGTTGTTTGTGGTGATGTTGCGTCTTTTTGTATTATTTGGCATAATTCATATTGTTCTTGTATTTCTGTTTAAGTTTGGGCTTATAAAACAAGACACCAGATATTAATCAGTGATCTTTACAGTTGCTGGTAGGTCTACTCTAGAACTCTGGAGACTTCCAGGTCCTTGACGTCCATAGAGATGGGTCCAGATTTATCATTTTTTAGTGGAATTTTTTCCATCACTTCCGAGCCTCAGAATTAGGAAGTAAAACATAACTGAGTTCTGGTAAAAACTTACACCAGATGAGTCCTACATCCACACTGGGCATTTTTTTTCTCTCATTTTGATCAATTTTTACCTTATTCAGGATCACTTCAGAATAATCTCAGATAACTTTTTGTCATTTGGGTCAAATTTTGCACAGGTTCGTTCCTTTGGTCGAGTTTTATGTAATTTGTGTAAAATGTCAAGCATTTTGAAAATTATTTAGGTATTTTGGACAATATAAGTCATTTTAGTTATTTTTTACTTTGATTAATGAAGAAATTCCAGGTGATGCAATCTTGGCTATACCTTGTTTTTGTTAATTTTTCCCAGAACCATCTTTGACTCTTTGACAGCTTTGTGAGTGTTTAACCATGACAGAGACTTCTGTGGCATTTAATGACCTCCGGACAGAACTTTGACAGAGAGTGGGTTGAAATTCACTAAACAAGCAATTTGAATGTTGAACTCATTTTTCAACAAAACCGTCAGAAAGAGTAATGGTTTCTGGAACGTTACAGATGCGGGCTATTTGCAGACACCACAACTTCCCAACGCAACCGAAACGCCTCACATATGGAAGTCAGTAGAAGCTACAATTACATAAACACCTCACTTCCACCACTATAATTTACCGATGTTTCCTGAACGTCTCACACGTAGGCTATTGGTAGATGCACCCTTTAATCACCTGCTGATAGTAAATACCATCAGCTTTAGCCCCACCTTCACCTCTAGTGGTTAAATACCTGGAACTATCCAAACTAGTTTTAGAACTGAAGAAGCCACTCGGATGAGAGGTGAAACGTCTTCAAGATCACAAGAATAAGTCCAGTTGCCTGAACTAAACCCTTCACCTTTAGATGCTATAATATACCGAGATTCAAAGCAAACTCAGGTGGTTTCTACCCACAATCCTTCCTGGTTTATTTCTGCCAGCCGTCACAGCAGCGCTCAGACTCTCTGGACATATTCCAGGTTTTCTGGCATCATTAGCTCAGAATGTCGGTGAAAAGAAGCCAAGAGAAAAGAGTCTGGGTCGGTTGTGGAGGAGTTAAAACCCTCCGGCTGCCAGGAGGAGAAACGGTGGTTGTCATAGAGATAGCATGGATGCTTTAAAGACGCCTGGAAGGAGGAAATCCTGTCACTTATTCTGTGAACATGGAGATTCAGCTTTTGGTGTTCGGGCCAAGATTCAACAAACGAGCTGCAGAAATCCAAATACTGACAGAAAAAGATAAAATATTAAATCTGTATTAATATTAACCCATAAAATGTGTGTTTAATGTCTTTAACATGACCATGTCCAATGAACATCCAAACCTTTATGAGGAACTTTCACCCATTTAGATTCAACAATGATGAAAATGAAAATATTATTGAGAGGAAACATCTTCTGGTTTCTGCAAATCTTCATCTATAACATGTCATATTTGAATATCATATTAGAACATGCTTTATGTTCAATATATGAAACAACTTCTTGTATTTACATCATGTCACCACCTCCAGGCTGAACCTTATGGGAGCCTCTTATTGGTGTCCCTGAACTCACCATAACGCCTCTAAAAGACCACACTGTGCTGCTTTCACTGCCTTTTGAGAGGCTGGAAACAAACTGAAACACTTTTATCATAAAACTCTGACCATCATTATGGAGTTTAGCAGCAACGGGCACCATGACAGAGACTTCTGAGGAGGTTAATGACTTCTGACCTGATCTCTACGTGTGTTCAGCTTGTGTTTTTATATTGGACCCAGACTCGTTATGACGCTACAGCTTCACAGATGTCACTTAAACACCTTATATAGGGCTATCAGTAGACGCAGCTATTTACCACGGTTACCTAAACGCCTCATATGGATCTCTGGACACTACAACTTACCAAGGTTTTTATACAGCCCACATATATTGGTAGACGCATCAGTTTACCAAGGTTTCCTGAACACCTCAGATGCACTTGTCGATACTACAGTTTCCCAAAGTTACATAAACGCCTCACTTCCACCACGTAGCAACCTAAACACCTCACTTAATTTGCCTAAGGTAATTTACTAAGATTACCTGAACATATCACAGGAAAGTAGACACTAGAATTTATCAGTTACCTAAATGTCTCACATACATACATGCTATTAGTGCAAGCTACAATTTACCAAGGTTCATAAACGCCTCATACGGATGGCTAGACGCTACAACATCCAAGGTTTCTTGAATGCCTCAGATGCAGGCTATCTGTCAATTCTATAACTTCCCAAAGTTACATGATATGTTTTATTTACCAACGTTTCCTGAACGTCTCACAGGAAAGTTACCAGTAGACACTAGAATTTAACAAAGTTCCCTAAATGCCTCAGATACATACTATCGGTAGAGACTTTAATTCACTAAGGTTTCTACAGCACCTCATATACAGGCTTTCAGTAGACGTTATACCAGTGTTTTTAAATGACCCACATGTATTGGTAGACGCAACAATTTACCAAGGTTCCCTGAATGACTCATATGGCTCACTGGACGCCAAACTTACCTAAATGTCTCACATACACAGATGCTAAAATTTACCAAGGTTCATAAATACCTCAAATGGATGACTAGACGCTACAACATCCAAGGTTTCTTGAACATCTTGGAAGCAGGATGGATATTTGTAGATGCTACAATTTCCAACAGCAACCTAAACGCCTCACTTCCATCACGATATGCTATAATTCCAAATTTTCCTGAACACCTCACAGAAAACTTACCAGTAGACATAGAATTTGCTGAAGTTCCATAAATGCCTCAAATACATGCTATTGATAGAGTCTTTAATTTACTAAGGTTTCATGAATGTTCAAACATCGGCTATTGGTAGACGGTAAAATTTACCAAAGTTACATAAATGCATCATATGGATCACTGAACACCACAACATCCAATGTTTCTAGAATGTCCTGATGCAGAATACTTGCAGACGCTACAATTTCCCAAAGCAACCTGAATGCCTCACATGTGGCAATTGGTAGATGCCATAATTTACCAAGGTTTCCTGAACGCCTCACCATTTCCCACAGTTACTTAAAGGCCTCATAAGGATCACTAGACACACAATATACGAAGGTTACCTAAACGCCTCACAGACACACTGTCTCTAGACGCTGCAATTTACCACCGTTACATAAAAGCATCATATACCGGATGTCCCCTGAACGCCTCACGGTGCAGAGAGAAGCTTCTAGTCTCCATCAGAGACCAAACATTAGTTAAAATAAGCTCTGATGTCATGTTTACCTGCAACCAGGTGAGTTTCTCCACCTGGACAGACCTTCTACATGTCACAACACTTTCCATCTAATGTGGCTTCTTTTTGCAATTAAAAATGTTTTTTAAACTGTTATTTCCACAGTTATGTAAGAATTTAAAGCTCAACATTTAAGTCAACATGAGAAGTGTCTTTAAAACTCTGAAGAAAAAAAGAAACTGAATGTTCTGGTGTTTGTTTGTGTTGATCTTCTGCTCATCGGTGAGAACAAACAGCAGTGAGATGTTCAGACGTGATGAAGGCGTAGGAGGATGGAGATAAATCAGACAGGAGGAGCAGAGGAACCTTATTAAAGATGACTGATGGTCTTTACCTTCAGGGTCCATGTCGGTCCATCGGCCGCAGAGAGCTGCTCCATCCTTTCTGCTGCAAACACAACAGAGACCAGAATCACTGAGAGTCTGAGCAGAAAAACGCAGAAAAACAGGAAAATTCAACGTTTCTTTAGTCCTCGAACAGTCTGAGCTTTTAGAAACACCTTCTCTCACCTGTTTTAATGTTTTGTAGTATAAATTCTGCTTTTAAAGTCACGTTTCACTCAGATTAGATTAGATGCAACAGCACAGAGAACCGAGATTTAAACAGAATGCAAAAGAAGCAGAAAAATGTTTCAGAAAAAAATCTTTCAAGGATAAAAAATAAATGTGCAAAAACATATTAACAGTATAAACAGTGCATGAAGGTAGAAGAATATCAAAGATGCATAACCCTTATTACACAGTTTAAGAAAGAAAATGTCAACAACAATAATAAAATAATACATAAATAAATACTAAAAATAAAATAAATAAAAATCTAAAATAAAATAAATATTTAACCAAAAATAAATAAATAACAAAGTCAATAATAATAAAAATAAAATAAATAAAACGTAAAATTAACTAAATATTTGAAGAAAAATAAAGAAATAATAAAGTCAATAATAATAATATAAAATAAATAAAATATATAATAAAGACATATTTAACCAAAAATAAATACATAATAAAATCAATAATAATAACATAAAATAAATAAAACTATATAATAAATAAATATTTAACCAAAAATAAATAAATAATGAAGTCAATAATAATAAAGAAATAATAAAAAAAAGATATCATAAAATGAATATTTTCTAAAAATAAATAAATAATAAAGGCAATAACAATAAATAATAAAATACATAATAAAATAATAAATAGTTAACATTTAAAAATGTAATATATATTTTAATAGATATATAATAAATATCTAAACAGTAGAAATCTGACATAAATGATGAATTATTGTAATGTAAATTTGTGAAAATAACAGCAAATATCTGCAAAATAATATTTTTTCTGATTTAAATACAATAAAATGTGTAATTTTACAGTCACACATTGTATAAAAAACACTGTATTTTTGATGTGGACTTTAACTACAGCGTTTTCATACAAACAGTCAGAATTCATCCCTTCACTGAGTCTCCTTCAGACTGCTTTTTTCCTCCTCCTCTATCTTCATCCTCCTCCTCCTTCCTCTCCTCCTCCTCCTCCTCCTCCTCCTCCTCCTCCTCCTCTTCCTCCTCCTCTGGGATGACTACAGCGTCTGTCTGCCCCTCGGCATGCTGGGAGTGAAAAATGTCCTCCTCTGGGAGGCTGATGGAGATGAATGATGGAGGTGTTTGTGTTGATTGAATCAGTAAATAGTTAATGAGGAGGAGGAGGAGCTGATGAAGACTGAACATCATCAGAGGACAATCAGATCCACATGTTGATTAAATCTGCAGCTGCCTTTAAGCTGAAAACATTTTATTTCAGGTGTAAACGTCCGTTTGACCGATTTCATTTTCAGTATGTTGGGTTAAGTTTCCTCACAGGATGAATTCTACTTCCTGTTTACTTTTGTCGTTTTGATTTCTTGTAAAAGTTTAGCCGTCTTCCACAGCAAACCTCTGAGCTTCAACGTGTTCGTTTTTATCCACTGTTCAGACAAACAAAGCTTCTATTGATCAGAAAGTGAATCTGTTAAACATCGTTAGTGACTGATTGGTTTCTGCTGATAACGGATCAATAACCCATCAGGAGCCCAGCAGGGTTCTGGTTCAGGGTTCACATCTACTCTGAGCTGCAGCAACAAAAGCCGCCGTCGGCTCTTTGGTTTTTAATTTCACACCTCAGCTGGCTGTGATTTCTGTTTCAGGCCTGAGGACTGAACTGAAACGAAGAGAAAAACGCTGTAATTAGAGAAAAAGCAGCAGAACATCCAGAAAATGATCCGAT
This sequence comes from Acanthochromis polyacanthus, assembly GCF_021347895.1. Lineage (NCBI taxonomy): Eukaryota > Metazoa > Chordata > Actinopteri > Pomacentridae > Acanthochromis > Acanthochromis polyacanthus. The sequence goes on from NC_067118.1 coordinate 3,355,467, forward strand.
AACTGGAGCTAAACGTCACGGAGCGAGCTCACACGCTGAACACCACAACGGAACCAGAAAGCCTCAGATTTAACTGATTATTAACATCTACACTGGCACAGTGTAGAGTATTTTAGTCGTTTTAGCACAATAAGCAGGTTATGATTTCTTTGTTGTGTCTGTGATCATTTTTCAGCTTTTTTCACTCGGTGATCCTTTTAGTAAGCTCTCTTTCATTCTGACCTGAGGCCCTGCTGTGGTTCTGAATCTGTACGACTCGTGTTCTCTGATTACTGATTAATTAAATCAGCTGCATCCTCAGAGCAGCAGAGCATCATGGGATATGTAGGGAACATGTTAAATGTTTTACTGAAGGAAACACGTGTGTGTGTGTGTGTGTGTGTGTGTGTGTGTGTGTGTGTGTGTGTGTGTGTGTGTGTGTGTGTGTGTGTGTGTGTGTGTGTGTGGTGTTACTTGTTTCTGCTATACCGGTGGGAGACTTTGACCTGACTATTTGCTATAAGGTGGGGACTTGTCTACGGTGGGGACCTAAAATGAGGTCCCCACGGTGGCAACACCGTTTTCTTGGCCATATTGTTGTTAAAAAAAATGTAAAGTGCAAAAACGTTTGTTTAGGGTTAGGCATTGATTTGGTGATGGTTAGGTTAGGGTTAGGGTAAGGGTTAGGAGTTAGATATGAATGGGAGTCAATGGTAAGTCCCTACCGGTATAGAAAAACAAGCATGTGTGTGTGTGTGGTGTGTGTGTGTGTGTGTATGTCTGTGTGTGTGTGTGTGTGTGTGTGTGTGTGTGTGTTCATTACAGCAGCTGTCTGCTCCGGCGTTAGAAAGCATAAATACGGTTTCCTAATGATGCCGGTTGCCGCGGCAACAGCATCCCATCGAGACGAGTCTGACAGCAGAGTGAGGAGGAAGAGACGATGGGGTGGAGGGGTTACCGCGGCGACGGGAGGAGGAGATGGAGGGAAAGAAATGTTGAAGGAGGAAAGATGTGAATAGAAGCAAAGAAAAGACGTTTGATTTATTTTTCCCTCATTTTAGTTTCATTTTAATTCACTGTACTTCCATTTTCCTCTCTGTGTTTCATTTAATTCACTGTAGTTTCATTTTTCCTCTCTGTAGTTTCATTTTTCTTCACTGTAGTTTCATTTTTCTTCACTGTAGTTTCATTTTAAATTCACTGTAATTTCATTTTTTCTCTCTGTAATTTCATTTTTCTTCACTGTAATTTCATTTTAATTCACTGTAGTTTCATTTAATTCACTGTAATTTTCATTTTTTCTCACTGTGTTTGTTTGTTCATTATGCTTTCATTTTCTTCACTAGTTCATTTTTCCGCCCTCTGGTTTTATTTTTTCTCACTGTAATTTCATTTTTAACTTAAACTTAACTTAAAGACTTGAAGCAAGAAAAGAGGACATCCCTGTAGAAAGTGTTTTAGTGCAGAAAGTGTTCGCAGCTTCAGATTTGGTTTCTATAGATGCAATAGTAAAGAAAATCTCATTATGCAGGGATGGGGGAGTCAGAAGAGACAATAGAGGTGGAGGAAGATTGAAAACAGATGGGGGAAGGAAACGGCATTAATAAGAGTCAGAGATAGTGAAGATCAGCTGGAAGAGAAAGAAATAAAGAAGGAAGGGGGAGGGGAAGCAAGAAGGAAGGAATGGAAAGTAGAAATACAGGTGAAGAGAAAACAGATGGACACAAAACCAGAAGCTAGAGGATTAAAACAGAGGGAGAGATGATTCAGAAATACCTGAGAAAGGCAAAACTAAGGGAAAAGCAGGAATTCAAAGAGAGAAGAAGAAAGTGTGAGTTTAAATGTTTTAATCCATCTGGTTGTGCTTCAGAAGAAGCTTTGTGGCGTCCAGAGAGGCCTGGACGGCAGGAAATCCAATAAAATCCAATAAAATGTGATGAAATAAGCGGCTGTCACACCTGTGCAGCTCCATAAAAAGCCCGGAGGGACTCGCATCGCGTCAAACTGCTCTTTGATTCGCTCCGTTTGATTTTCACTTCAGACGTTCGGCTTTTCGTCGCCTCCCGGCAGCCGTTCAGCTTCAACACGAAACGTTCAAACGCTTGGAGGCAGCGTGGGACAAAACGCCGCTGCTGGAAGGACGGCTCGTCTGTTTACATTCAGCCGTTTAGTGTCAAACTGGATTTGATTTAGCAGAGACACGGGGAGACATTTTAAAAAGCTGACGCAGTGGAAAAGGAGTTTCAGGCTTTGAAATCAAAACAAGACGCTGGAAACTGTTTGGTTAAACTTCATGATCCAAACTGTTAGGAGCCGTGTTGTTATTTAGAGAAATACTGCAGCTAAATGCAGGTACAGTGGAAAATATTTCTGCACATGTAGAGTCAGGAGCTGCTGCCAGAAACAGGATTTGTTCTGTAAAAGTCAGTTTTTCTTCGTGTTTTCTTGAATTAACGGTAGTTTTTGTTTTTTTTTAGAAAATCTGTAACTCTTTTCCCAAAGAGAGATTAATTTGCAAACACTGTGTCATTTTTTTAATATAATTAAAGAATATTTTGAGTGAAATTGGAGACATTTTTTGCAAATTTGGGACAATTTTTTCAAACAGACTGTTTTTAGAGTGAGGTAGGGTTTGAAGGAAATAAAGGTAGTTTGTTGAGAAAATGGGGACATTTTTGGAGAAAGTATAGAAAGTTTGGGGAAAATTGGAGACATTTAGAGAAAGTGGAGACATTTTTGGCAAAGATTTTTTTGAGAAATGAGGAAGGTTTGGAGAAAATCTGAGGCTTATTTTGCAAAAGTGTGTATATTTTGTAAACATCTTATACAAACATGAGGCACTTTGTGGAAACATTAGGAATATTTTCTGAGAAAATAATCAAAGTTTTTGGGAAAATTGGAGTCATTTTTTTAGGGAACTGAAGGTAGCTTTCTGAGAAAATTGAGGTATTTTTGGAGAAAGTGTAGAAAATTTGATGAAAGTTGCAGAAATCTGGAGAAAGTGGAGACATTTTTTGGCAAAGTGGGAAGATTTTTTTTTGAGAAAATGGAAAGGTTTGGACAAGATCTGAGACATTTTTGCAAACTGGGAACATTTTTGAAAAGTGAGTATTTGTTTGCAAACATCGGACGTCTTCTGAGGAAGAGAAGACATTTTACATGAACATTTCTGGTTTGTATTGCCAAGGTTTGAACACTTTTTTGAGAAAATAAGGAAAGTTTGGGAAAAACTTGTTCAAAAAGGTTTTGAACATTATGGACAAAGTGAGCGTATTTTTGGAAATATTTTTGATCACATGAGGGAAGTTCTGTCTGAAATCGGAGGCCATTTCTTGTAAACTGAGCATTTAGAGGAAGTTACAACTTTTTTTACAAATATAAGGCCACTTTTTCAACAAGGGGAACATTTTTTTAGAAAATAAAGAAAGTTTTGGGAAAACTATAGAGGCATGTTTTTTGTAAAATGGGGATAATTTTAGCAAACTTGGGAGAGTTTGTTGGCAAATAATACTTTTTTTGTCCATGTCTGACACTACAGAGGAAAGTAAAGAAAATATCTCCTTTAGAGTCAAATGGCTTCAGGATTAGTGTCATTAACCATGTCTGATGTGTACGTCAGCGGGTTACTGCATTCACTTCGGTATCTGGCTGGCTGGGTAATTATGTATGTGTGTGTATGTGTGTGTGTATGTCCGGTCAGATATCTCTGCAAGTGCTGAAGTCAGGATGATCAAACTTGGCACTGAGGATCAGTCTAAGGTCCCTGCTCAGATGTGGAGTTAGAGGTCTGGGCGTGGTTCTGCCATCTACTGAGGGCTGGTCTAGTTTTCTCTCTCTGATTAAACTCAGTTTTACTACGTGGACGATCCTTCATCATCAGGGACAAAATACTTCTGTTGGATCCAAATTCATCTTTTTATCGACTCTGTAGAAAATCTAAATACAGCCCCAGAGTGTGTTACTGTGTGTGTTACTGTGTGTGTTACTGTGTTTACTGTGTGTGTTACTGTGTGTGTTTGACTGTGTGTGTTAGTGTGTGTGTTACTGTGTGTTACTGTGTGTGTTACTGTGTGTGTATTGTGTTTTACTGTGTGTGTACTGTGTGTGTTACTGTGTGTGTTATTTGTTTTACTGTGTGTGTTACTGTGTGTGTTTGACTGTGTGTGTTAGTGTGTGTGTTACTGTGTGTTACTGTGTGTGTGTGTGTTACTGTGTGTGTGTGTGTTAGTGTGTGTGTTACTGTGTGTTACTGTGTGTTACTGTGGTGTGTGTGTGTTAGTGTGTGTGTTACTGTGTGTTACTGTGTGTTACTGTGTGTGTGTGTTAGCGTGTGGTTTCATATCATCTCCTGTTCAGATCTCATGAGGTCATCAGAATCATTACAGACCTCATTAATCAAACTCTGATAGCGATGCTCTCTGATCTGTAACCATGGTGACGGAGGACGGCTGTAATTCAGCCTCAGCGTAGGAGGGAGGTTTTGTAGCAGGAAGCAGAGACCCGGTGATGTGTAACGTCTCCTTGCTGCTGTTTCCGTTCCACTGATCGTCGTAGAGTTCAGCTCATCAGGAACTTTCGGATGAAGTGAGAAAAGTTGGGGGAAAACTGGGCGTATTGTTGCCAGTGTGGGGACATTTTTCAGGAAGTTGGGCCACTTTTTTCAAAAGTAAGAACAATTTTGACATGTTTTTAATCATTAAACAAAGCTTTGGAGAAGTTTTTTTTTAATCAAAGTGGGGTCATTTTTAAGAAACTGAAGATGTTTTCTCAGAAAAAGAGGAAATGTTTTCAGATATTGGATGAATTTCTTTTTAAATTGGGGAGATTTACAGAAAGTGGAAACAGTTTTTTCAGCCATAAGAACATTTCTCTGCAAAGTAAAGACACTTTTTTGCAAAGTGTGATTTTTTCTGGTAAAATGAGGAAAGTGAGAAAAAAATGAGGGATTTTTTTTAGACAAAATGGGAAAAAATTGTTTTGCAGTAGTAAATTTATGGTAAAATTAGAGGTTAAGATGTGATTTACAAAGTCGGTACATCTGCAAAAACAAGCACATTTTTAAAATTAGTAAGCAAAGTTTGGGGGAAATTAAGGAAATTTTCAAGCAAATGTGGAGTTGTTTATTTTAAAAGAAAATTCTGACATTTCTGTGGTACTGGAGGGGTTTCTCAGCAAAGTGCCAACATTTAGAGTAAGTGGAAAGTAAATCCATTTTTTGATAAAATAAGGAAGGTTTGGGGAAAATGCAGGTATTTTTTTTTACCAATGTGGGGAAATGTTTTGAGAAACTTGAGCTATTTTGAGCAAAAGTAAAAACTGGAGGCATTTCTTTGGGGGAGATTTTAAGAAAATGGGGAAGTTTTTGTCAAAGTATAAACTTAATTTGTAGAGTAAGAACATTTTGCAAACATAAGGTTTTAAATGAATAAGCAAAGTTGGTGTATTTTTTGGCAAAGTGGTGAAATGGTTCAGGAAATGGGGAACTCTGGAGACAGTTTTTTGCAAAGTGGGGACATTTTTTAGAAAGTAAAGGAAATGTTCTGGAAATGGGAAACATTTCTTGGAAAATTGAAGAGATTTTGAAAAAGTGGAAACAGTTTTTTCAGCCACGACGACGTTTCTTGGCAAAGTCAAAGCAATTTTTTTTTTTTTCAAAAATGGGGACATTTTGGATAAAATAATGAATGTTTGGGAAAAACTGAGACTTTCTTTTTGCCAAAGTGAGGGCTTTTTTTTAGAAACTTGGGCCATTTTTGTTTTTTACAAAAGCGATGGGAAAATTGATTCAGTTCTTTGTTAAAGACACGCTGTGCAAACGGAATACATGTGGCCATATTTTTAAATTAGGACAGAAGGTTTTGGGGGAAATTAGGGGCATTTTTTCTGCAAAGTGGGACATTTTTAAGAATTTTTTTTTTTTCAACCTAAGGACATTTTGTGGTAACTGGAAGCGTTTCTTGACAAATTTAGGAGATTTAGAGAAAACAGAAACAGTTTTTTACAACCACGAGGACGTGTCTTTGGCATAGTAAAGATTTTTTATTAAAAAACATGAAGCAGGATTTTGTGATTGTGGAGCACAGAAGTCTGAAATAAAGAAGGTGTGAATGACGGCCAGAGAGTCGGGGGAGGCGTGAAGTCGGCCTGTTTCTGGATGTGTGTGTTGTGTGTATTACTTTGTGTGTTGTGTGTATTACTGTGTGTGTTTTATTGTGCATCAGGAGTCCTGTATCCCTCAGAGCTGCGATCAATCAGCTCTCCTCAGTAATGCAGTGAATCCCAGGTGAGTGTTGTGAAGGTGACCTTAACGACCACGCTGAAACCTGACGCTTGTTCTGAACACCAGTGTTTGTCCAGACTCTCTGTCAGGCTGCAAACACAGTAAAATGTAAAACAGAAGCTGTTCGACTGGAAAATGAAACCGTTTTTTCATCTGGATTTGCTCCTTTCTCTCTAATCTGGACTTTACTGAACAGAAAAGCAGTTTGCAACGAGAAAGACTGCTGTGATTCACACTATAGAACACAAAAATAACAATAAGAATTTATTTATCACAGACAGAAATCTGATTTTTACTTTCTGGTGATTACTGAACCAAATCTGAGCTTACAATTTAATCAAAATCCTTTATTCTACATGTCTCAGTTTAAAATGTGCCATGAAACAACTGCTTGCTCAAATCAGATTCTGTTAAAAACGAAAAATTCTGAGCTTCTTAAAGCAGCCGTGAAGTCATCAGTGACTGAAATGTGACCAACGACCAGGGGACAGAAATTCAGAGAGTTTTCAGGTTGAAACGCAGAACCACAGAGAGGAGAGAATATGGAAAATAAAATGTAGATAGTTAAATATCTGCAGAGTGAGGAGACAAAACGATCACAAAGGGGCACGAAATGGCAAAAACAAGAGCAAAAAAAAGACACAAAAGGGCAAAAAACAAGAAAAGGTGATAGAAGCAAACACAAATTAGATGGAAAATGAGAAAAATGAGACAGAACGGTAAAAAAAACAAGACAAAACTACACAAATGGGACACAAAGCAACAACAAACAAGACAAAATGACACAAAATGACAAAGGAGACATAAAACAAGAAAGAAAACCACAAAAACGGACATAAAACAACCCAAATGACACTCAAGATGACAAAAATGAGACCAAAAAAGACACAAAATGGTAAAAAATAAAAATGCAACACAAAGAAATGACCAAATGACAAAAACTAGACAGAACGACAAAAACGTGACAGAAACCAACACAAAATAGACCCAAAACACACAGAAAATGACCAAATTTGACCAATAAAATAACACAAAACGGCAAAAAACACAAGACACAGGATGCCAGAAAACAAGGCAATGTTACACAAATGGGACACAAAACAACAAAAAAAACCAAGACAATATGACACAAAGTGACAAATGAGGCACAAAACAAGAAAGAAAACAACAAAACAAAAGAAACAAATGGATCCAAATGAGATTCAGAATGACAAAAACTAGACACAAAACATTAAAACCCAAAAGTAACGACCACAAAGAGACACAAAATGACAGGAAAGAAGCAAAAAGTCAGTATTTATTTAAAATTCCCATTTCTGCAGTGTTGGTTCCTCGTGTGTGGAAAATGTTGGACGTGTTGCTGCAAAAAAGATGCAGATTTGTGCGTATCTGGATCATTTTATGACTTTTTGTGGTTGATTTTTGTTTAATTTTTGGTCATTTTGCATCTTTTTTGCATCAGCACGTCCAAGTTTATTCTAGTTTTAATAGTTATTACTAACTAAAGGTTTAGTCGTCAGACCAAATGTTTTATCTGCAGCATTCTCTGCACAAACTGTTCAAGATAAAGATAAGCTAAAGAGACAAAGACACTTTGTTGTCATTGTGTGGAAGTGCAACGAAATTTGTCTGGAAGAACACGACAGTCAGCAGCAGTGCAAATAAGAATAAAAAGAGGTTAAAAAATACTCTTAAAACATAAAAGAAGAATCAAAGTGCGATATACAAACAAAAAAAGATAAATGCTTAATCTTTAATCTTGAAATGTTGGATTTAATCTCCCTAATTGAAGCTCAGATTGAGGGTTTTCTCGACTGTTTCTGGAGCTCAGCGGTGCGAGTCGGACCTCATTAATATTCATGAGGTCGTGTTTGAGTGAAGCTTCGACTCCCGCTGAGTCTTTTATGGAACACAAACTGCACGACAACAGAGAGAAATACTCCTGGTAGTTCACACTGCGGTTCAGATTCTCTACCAGAGAGGGATTTCTTTGTGATTTATTCGTCTGAATGTGGCTGTTTTGAATGAGAAGTCGTCTTTGCGGTGCTTTGGGTTTGACACCTCGTCTTTCTTGTGGCAAATGTTTGAGTTTTATGTATGAGGGCAGCTCCTCCATAAACATGTGGAGGTTTTATACCTCACAGCTGATCGCTTTCAGCCTGTTTGAAACCCAAACGCAGCACACATTCACTTCATTACAACACTCTGCTGGTTTTCACCCGTTAGCTGTTAATTCTCTGCGGTTCAACGACCCCTGCTGCTGCTTTCAGACCAAACAAAGCTCCTCATCAGCAGCCAGCCACGGTTGGTATAACAGATTCCACATGTTCACAGCTTTAAACCCTTAAAACAACCAAACGGTAAACCGCTAAGCTAACACGGAAAACTGCAGTTCATCAAATGTCCACTTGAGGCACCACAGAGAGAGACCCCCAAAGAACCCCCATGTTAAAATGTCCAATGATGAAACAGAAATACATACTATAAAAAGCAGCATCATGATGCTGCCTCCACCGTGCTTCACATCACGATGCTGCCACCACCATGCTTCATCATGATGCTGCCTCCACCATGCTTCATCATGATGCTGCCTCCACCATGCTTCACATCATGATGCTGCCTCCACCATGCTTCATCATGATGCTGCCACCACCATGCTTCATCATCATGATGCTGCCACCACCGTGCTTCATCATGATGCTGCCACCACCATGCTTCATCATGATGCTGCCACCACCATGCTTCATCATGATGCTGCCTCCACCATGCTTCATCATGATGCTGCCACCACCATGCTTCACATCATGATGCTGCCTCCACCATGCTTCATCATGATGCTGCCTCCACCATGCTTCATCATGATGCTGCCACCACCATGCTTCATCATCATGATGCTGCCACCACCGTGCTTCATCATGATGCTGCCACCACCATGCTTCATCATGATGCTGCCACCACCATGCTTCATCATGATGCTGCCTCCACCATGCTTCATCATGATGCTGCCACCACCATGCTTCATCATCATGATGCTGCCACCACCATGCTTCTCAGTGGTGATGGTGTGTTTGTGATGATGTTCAGTGTTTGGTGTCCATCAAACATATCATCTAGTCTGATGGACATAAAGCTCCATCCTGGTCTCCTCAGACCAAAGAACCTTCTTCCAGGTGTCTTCAGAATCTCCACGTCTTCTGGTGAACTCTAGTCCAGATTTAATATCTTTAATATCTGTATATCCTATATCTTCCTTCAGAGGAGTCATAGAGTCTTGGTGGCCTCCTTCTCCAGTCTCTCAGGTCTTGAGGACGTCCTGCTCTACTCAGATTCATTCATGTTCTATCTTCCTTCCATTTCTTAATGATGGATTTAACTGGACTCCAGGAGATCTTCAGGAACTTGGACATTAGCGCTAGTATGCTAGTTCGCTAATAAGTATCTGTGGCTTTGTGTCTCACTGATCTGAGACTGTATCACACTCTATGATAAAACAAACTGAAATATACCAAACACTGAACACTAATGATAATGAAGCTGATAATGATGTTTTATTTAATGTATTAAAGCAGTAAATCCTTTGAACAGAACCCCACAGCTTCATGTTTCTGTGAACCAACTGTGTGACTTTCAGCTTCCACCCGACAAAAAAACAGAAAAACCTCCTCAGACTGACACTGTGACCTTTCCAGAGTAACTGGAGCAGCTGCAGTGATGAACGATATCCCAGTTTCCACACAAACACCTACACAGTTTTCCTCAACCTTCATTTTCCTCTCCGCTCAGACAAAAGCAGCTCGATTCACATTCACTTTTATCTCCCAAAATGGTAAATGAGGCACGAAACAAGAATGAAAGCAACAAAAATAGACACAAAACGGCCCAAATGACACTTAAAATGACAAAACAAGACCAATAAATCAACACAAAATGGTAAAAAAACAAACAAGATTTCAAAAAACACAAGCAAAAGCACAAATGAAATACCAGATGACACAAACACGGCACAAAACGTTAAAAAAAAGAGACAGAAAACAACTAAAACAGACACAAAATGACTTGAAGGAAAAGAAAAGGACAAAAACTAGGCCAAAAAAATGACCCAAAATGGTAAAAAAAAAACAACGCAACCTAAATAACAAATAACACAAATTAGACTCAAAACGTAAAGACAGAGACACATAACGACCCAAAAGACACACAAAATGACAAGAACAAGACCAAAAAAATGACACAAAATGTTGAAAGAAACGTTACAAACAAAATCAAAAATGACACAAACCAGACACAAAGCGACCCAAATGACACACAAAATGACAAAAACAAGACAAAACACCATAAAACAAGACAAAGTTACACCAAGGAGACACAAACTAAAACAAAAAACACACAAAAATAGACACAAAACGGACTAATGGGACTCAAAATGACAAAAACGAGACCAAAAATACAACACAAAATGGTAAAGGGAAAAAAAACGCAAATTCAAAGGCAAATATTCTCCTTAATCTGAGATTTTAAACTTCAGATTACAAATTACTGACACTTTTAGTAGAAAAATTAGCCCCACCTTTGTTAGCAGCAGCAGTAAAGTGATGTTTACTTTCAATAAAATCCAACAATCCTTCAAATAATGTACAAAGTCCCAGCCTGCACAATGACAACTATTACTTATGCAAGATTGTAAGCATAAATACATCATTAATATGGCAACAAACAACTATTACTGCTGCTTTTGTGAGTTTCAATTCTCTGTTTTGTCTTTCTGCATCTGACTGGTGCATGTGAGCTCCTCCCATTGAAACCATAAAACTAAAACACGGACGTAAAGATCCTGGATTTTGCATTCCAGCTTAAAGACTTTTAAAATCAACATTTATTTTGTAATTTCAACAAAATGACTGAGGATGCTGTCTTTAAAGTTTTCTAAACTCATAGTCGGCAACGATTTCAGTCAAACATAGTTTAATCGTTACAAAGATGGCGATGATCTGCTCATATTGGATCCATAAGGAGGTCATTAATCACCACAGAAGTCTTTGTCATGGTGCCCGTCACTAGCTAAACCTGCACCATGCTATCGGCAGGACTTTAATTTAGATCATTTATGTTTGAATTAGTGGTGGGATGCAATGAAAAAATTAATATAATTAATTAGAGGCTTTGTAGCTGATTAATTGCACTTAATCACATTTTCATCAAATATCAATGTTTGACACAAAAAGCAAAGTTTTTCACTTCAGATAAATGTTGTATGAATAAACATACACACGAACTTAAACAACTAAAATATTTGTTTCATTTCTGTTTTCCTGCTTTTTTCCTCAGATTACTGCAAACTCAAAGTGACATTATAGCGATTATGTTCAACATTTGAAGACTTTTTATAAACTCAAACACTTCTGATGTCTTTTAAATTGGTCTATTATGGGCTGGCTACACCGTTAGCCGTTAGCAGGACTGTCGTAGAAAACGTGTTCACTACGCGCATGCTGGTTGTGTCGCCCTGGAGCTCATTTGCATAAAGTAGACTTGATTAAATTCAGTGCAGGCAGCAGATGTTACATTTTCTCCTAATTTGTGCTTTAAACTGTAATTTTATAATCATCTAATGTAATAAAACTGTTTTTTTAAGATAAAAACTGTTAGATTTTGACTGATCTGAGGATATTTTAGCACCAAAATACCAGTTTAATGTGATTTTTACATTAATATCTACTTTAAAATGTGAATTTGTAATTTTTATTTAAGATTTTAAAAACAAGTTGTCTAATTTAGTGAAAGTTTACAACAATTCTCTTTAAATGTCTCTTTTAAAATGTGATTCAGACTTTACATCTGAAATAAAAACCTTTGTATTGTGTGTTTTGTTTAAATTTCTAAATGTCTCAAATTTGTATTTTTTATTGTTATTTTAAAACCGTGCATCAAATTACTTCAAAATCTGAGTTTTAATTTGAGAATGAAACCATTTGCGCTTCAGTTTTGGGCTGATTCTGTGACATTTCAGCTGCAGTTTGAATAAATGTGAGCCTGATCCGACCTTCAGCTGGTTCTTACCTGGAACGTGATCCGGTGCTGCTCCTCCGGTCGCTTCACCACACACATGTTGCAGCCCATGGTCGCTCTGAGCTTTGTTCAGCTTTTATTTCTGCAGCTCCGTCATAGAAACCTGAACATCCGGAGACGTCCTCAGGTCGAGCTTTTATTCCAAACTAAATGTAAAGTTTCATTCAGATTTTAGGCCACATGCTTCAGAACATCAGAGCAGCTTTTTAAACTTCTTCTGCTGCATTTATCGGCGTTTAATCCAGTGGCGTCCTCAAAAAAACGTGAGAAAACTCCACAAACTTCTTCTAAAAACCCTCCAGATGTGCTTTAAAGCATACAGATGTGCTGCTTTTATCGCCTCAGTTTGTGTTTGAAAAGTGATGAAAAACCTCCAGCTGAGAGTCCAGACGAGTTCTTCTTCTGTTCCAGAGACGAAAGAATAAAAACCTTCTGTGTTTCTGAGGGTTTAAAACAAAGACGAGCACAAAAAGATGCAGCAGAGACAAAGACAACGGAGTCCTGCAGCTTTTAGAACAAATTCAGTTCAACAAATTCAGGTAGGAGTGTGATGCTGCCAGCTGTCGCGCTAGTTTTAGCCGCGTTAGCCTTAGCCACGCTAGCCTTAGCCACGCTAGCTTTAGCCGCGCTAGCTTTAGCAACAGCTCAGTTCTGCAGCAAAACTTTGTCAGATTTAGCAGGTTTTTCACTTCATTTACATCCCTGCAGCTCAAACGTGTCTTGATGTTGAGAAATGAGTCAAATATAAACAAGATTAAGCAGTTTTAAACTCAGATAAATCAGTTTGTTGGAGGTTTGCAGTTCAAACGACCAAAGAATAGCAGGAAAAAGGTGATTTTTCAGCTATAAATGTGCAACATTTTCTAGTTTCTCTCAGCGTGACGGATCAAACTTCATAAATTTAAAGTTTAGATTAAAAAGGAATGCAACAAGCAGCTAAAAAGAGCAACAAAAGGAAAGAAGAGAACACTTTTCAGCTAAAATTATAAAGTATTTAGGACCAAATGGTCTGGTTCTCATGTGTTAAATCTGATAAATTCTCTCAGAATGGTGGAAAAAATATCAGAAATACCTTTAAAAGGGAGGAAATGTGCAGATTAAAAGGCAGAAGAAAGATTTTTCAGCCAAAAACACAAAATATTTCTCTCAACTCAACTTTTTTGAGGCTAAAATGTTGATATTTAGTGTATTTCCCTGAATAAGACGGATTATTTTCAGCTATAATTTTCAACAATCACTAATAAATGCAAACATTTAGTATTTAAAATCCAGATAAATGCTTTAGTTTATTTTAAATGTTAAAGATCAGCTGCTGCTGTTTGCTTTGTGCTTTAAAGTCACAGAACTGTACCTGAAAACTGAAGTTTAACTTAAAAATTAACCAGAAAAATACCTGATTTTAAAGAAACTTTCCTCTAATTTGTGCTTTAAACTGTAATTTTATAATAATTTCATCAGAAAAAAATGTTTTATCTGAGAATAAAACTGTTTGTGCTTCAATTTTTTTGACTAATCTGAGGACATTTTAGCACCAAAATACCAGGTAAAAGGGATTTTAAGTTTATTTCTACTTTAGAATTTCTATTGTTTTATTTAAGATAATAAAAGTTGTGCTTCAGTATTTGACTAGTTTCATTAAACTTTACAACAATTTTCTTTAAATTTCGGCTTTAAAATGTGATTTACATTTTATATTATAAATAAAAACAGTTTCTTTTTTATGTTTTGGGTAAATTTGCAGAAAGTTTCTCCTATTTTGTGCTTTAAACCGTAATTTTATAATAATTTAATGTGAAAAAATGTTGTATTTGAGATAGAAAACAGTTTGTGCTTCAGGTTTTGACCAATCTGAGGATATTTTAGCATCAAAATAAAAAATTAAATTGATTTTTTGTCAATTTTTTTCTCTTAAAATGTGAATTTCTAATCATATATCAAATTAATTTACAAAACAGTTCCTTAAAAAGCTGAAAAGCGACTTTGTCACAAATTTGAGAATATTTTACACCAATTTTTCTTAAATTAGACTTTATATTATAAATCCAAACCTGCCTTTAGTTCATGTTTTGGGTAAATTTTGTATTTTTTAGTCTGTATAAAAAAAGTTTCTCCTAATTTGTGCTTTAAACGGTGATTTTATAATCAGCTAATTTAAAAAATGCTTTATTTGAGATAAAAACTGTTAGATTTTGACTCATATGAGAATATTTTATCACCAAAATATCAGTTTAATGAGATTCTTTCCAATAATTTCTATTTCAAAATGTGAATTTGTCATTTTTATTTGAGATTTTAAAAAAAAGTTGTAGAATTTTCCAGCAACTTTCCTTTAATTTGTGTTTTAAAATGTGGTTCAGACTTTCTATTCTACATAAAAAACCATGTACTTTGTGTTTTGGGTAAATTTTAGAAGCTAAATGCCTCAAATTTGTTCTTTTAAAATGTTTTTTTTTCAACCATGCAGCAAATTCCTTCAAAAATGAGTTTTTATTTTAGAATTAAGCAATCTGAGTTTCAGTTCTGAAACGATTTGATGATATTTTAGCTGCTGTTGGAATAAATTTTTACCTTAAACCGAACTTTGAAATGTGATTTTAAGATCTACTAACAAACTACATTAAATGTTCAGTTTTTATTTGAGATAAAAACAGTTTGTGCTTCATTTATTGGACACATTTTAGCTCATTTATTATCACTTTTATAATCGTTTAATAATTTATCTGACAGAAGAGTTTTTATTCGACGGCTTGTTTTGTGCTTTTGACTAATTTTAATAAATTCTAGCAGCTGTTTGAAGGATTTTTGCTCCTAATTTGTGCTTTGACGGGTGTTTTTTTTTTAAGCGTTTAATGTTTTACCGCAAAGAAATTGAGAAAAACACTGTTTGTGCTTCGTGTTTTTGAACAAGTTTTAGCAAATTTTAGCTCCTATTTGAACTAATTTCCCCAAAATGTATCTTTTATTATAACTTTTATAACCGTTTAATAATTTATCTAACAGAAGAGTTTTTATTTGACAGTTTGTTTTGTGCTTTTGACTTATTTTAATAAATTCTAGCAGCTGTTTGAAGGATTTTTGCTCCTAATTTGTGCTTTGACGGGTTTTTTTTAAAGCGTTTAATGTTTTACAGCAAAGAAACTGTCATAAAAAGTTTGTGCTTCGTGTTTTAATCGACTTTTAGCAGCTAAATGTGACGATAAAGGGATAAAACTTTGAGCAGAATCGACTAAAACGTGTTTTTGAGCCTGAAAGTGTTTTAAAGTTTATCACGGAGTTTTCTGTGAAATGGTCAGTTTTAGGTTTTTGAATCTTTTCTATCAGTGTCTGTCTCCGATTTTCTTTCTATTTCACCATAAACTTCTGTTTTAGACTTTCATTCCCTTTCTCTCAGACTTTTTCTTCAGGATTATTTTAAATCTTATTTTAAATTTCTGCTCTCCGGTTCGGTTTCGCTTCAGTTTGTTGGAGTTTTTCAGAACAGAATCTCTGCAGCTAACGTCAGATTTTACGCCTCAGATTTGTCCGGTTTTCCACTAAATCTGCGACTCTGAAGCTCAAACCAGTTTAAGAAATGAAGAATTATTAAAATATCAACCAGTTTAAGTTTTAAAACACAAATAAATCAGTTTGTTGGAGGTTTGCAGCTGAAAGGACCAAAGATAAGCAAGAAAAAGGCGATTTTTCAGCCAAAAACATCAAAGTATTTCCTCGGTTTTCAGTGAATTTAACAACTTCTCTAAGTGTGATGGATAAAACTTCATAAATTCAAAATGTGGGTTAAAAATGATGCAGTTTGCAGCTAAAATGGTGATTTAATATTTACAAGCAAATTGTTCTTTTCTCTATTTTTTTTTGTGATTTTGAGGTCAAATCTAGTTTTTCTCTCTCGGCTTTCAAGTTTAATAAATTCTCTCAGAGTGATGAATAAAACTTCATAAATTCAAACTGTGGATTAAAAAATTCTGCATCAAGTCACTAAAATGAGCGATTTTCAGCCAAAATGACCAAAAACTGTTCTTTTCTCCTTTGATTTTCAGCTAAATTTGATAAATTCTCTCATAACTGTGGACAAAATGTAGTTTTTCTCTTTTGGTTTTCAGTAAATTTTGTATTTTCTCTGAGAGAAATGAGGATAAGATTTACAAACAGCAGCTGAAAGGATCAGTGTGAGTGAATTCTGAGCTGAACTGAGGCAACATTTAAGACCAAACTCTTCTTTTCTCTTTTGTTCTTTTGAATAAATTTGATAAATTTCCTCAGAAAAGTGAAAAAACATGAGAAATACTTTTAAAAATGAGTAAACTTGAAGATTAAATGACTGAAGAAAGCAGGAAATGTGATTTTTCAGCCCTAAATATGTGAGATTTTGGACTAAATGTAGTTTTCTCTCTTGGTTTACAATAATTTTGTTAATTTCTTTTAAAGTGTTGAAGAAAACTTTAATAATCCAAAGTGTAGATTAAAAAGGATGCAGCTAACATATTCAGAGTAAGAGACTTCTGAGTGTAAATAATGAAATATTTCAGGCCAAATTGTCCTTTTTTTCTTTTTGTTTCTGAATAAAATGGATAAATTCTCTTTTAGTGGTGGATTCAATATTAAAATATGGCGACATGCAGCTTAAACGGCTACAGAAAGGCTGATTTTTCAGTGATATTTCAGTAAATTTCGCCTTTTTGAAGCTTCTATGCAGCTTTTTTCTGCTGATTTAAACCAGAAACTAGAAGATAAAACTACAAAGCGGGAGGAAAACGAGGGTCAGGGCTGAGATTTGGAGGAAACTTCAGGATCCCAGAAAAGAAAGAAAACCTTAAAAACCACTAAATCCTCAAAGAATCGTGTGTGAAGCTGCATCCACAGGTCTGATAATCCAAACAGGTGAAGGTTTCTAACGTTTGTTCTCTGAAGAAACCCTCAGAAATCCTCCTGCTGCCGTTTCCATCCGATCAGTTTCACTGCTGGACTCTGAAAAGAACAGAAGAGATTCTTACTGCTCGTTTGGACAGTTTCTGCTCGTTTATTACAAGTTCTGAGGACTTTTTTCTCCGTTTTTCTGCTCTGAGCCGCGAACCGGACTCAAGTTCTGCAGTTTAGCAAGAAAAAAGATGATTCTATATTAAATCTGGCTTTAAACTCTGATTTTCTTCCTGAAAACCGCAAAGAAATTATGCAGAACAAGAAAAAACACCCAATAAAGTTCAGTTCAAGTCTTTAATTTGCAGGTTTTTAGTGTTAAACTTTTACATTTTATGCAAATATATCAGTAGTTTTGGGTGACTGAAGCCTTTTGTTAATAATTTCAACACATTTTTGGTCATTTCTTCTCGTTTGTAAGGATTTTATTCAGTTTTTCTGCTCTGAGCCGCGAACCGAACTCAAGTTCTGCAGTTCAGCGAGAAAAAAAAGATGATTCTATATTAAATCTGGCTTTAAACTCTGATTTTCTTCCTGAAAACCACAAAAAAATGATCCAGAACAAGAAAAAACACCCAATAAAGTTCAGTTCAAGTCTTTAATTTGCAGGTGTTTAATGTTAAAACATTGAAATTTTATGCAAATACACCAGTAGTTTTGGGTGTCTGAAGCCTTTTGTAAATATTTCAACACATTTTTGGTCATTTCTTTTCATTTCTTTTTAGTTTTTCTGCTCAGAACTGGAAATTAAATCACAGTTCTGCAGTTTAACGAGCAGAAAGAGGATTTTAGCTGAAATCAGGCTTTAAATTTCTGAGAATTTATTCAGATTTCACAAGTTTTCTGCCTGAAAACTTCAGAAAATTAGATCAGAACAACAAGAAAACATCAGTCTGCATTAAATAAAGCTCAATTCAAACCACTCACTCATCAATATGCAGGTTTTTAATATCAGAACATTTAAATTTCAGTGAACTTCCATGCAGACAGCTGCTAAATGTCAGCTCTGAAGCCTTTTATCCATAATTTAGACAGGGTTTTGGTCATTTCTGCTCATTTTTAAGGATATTCATATCATATTCCAGGTTTGCAGTTTAAAATGCAGAAAGGTGAATTAAGTCAACATCTGGTGGATTTTAGTGAAACATCAGACTTTCTTCCTGAAAACCAGAAAAATTCCACCAGAACAACAAAAACATCCAATAAAGTTCAATTCAAGTCAAAAAATGTTTCATATTTCTTCCAGATATGAAGTAATTTTAGGTGTTTGAAGCCTTTTATTTATGATTTGGAGAAGTTTTTGGTCCTTTCTAAGGATTTTTTAAACTAATTTGAGGTGTTTGAAGATGAAATTCGGGACCAAATTCAGATTTTTGCTCCCAGACATTTCTTTCAGTTTTCAGAGTCGTGTTCGTTTATTCTACCAATGCTGCTCTCTGCCTCCCTGTCATTCCATTTTCTTTTAAAGAGCTCAGTTTCACCTTTTCCAGATGTGTGAAGCTTCCAGATGTTTCCCTGCAGGGTCCAGCTGCTGCTCGTCCCCCAGAAGGTGAAGCTCCGCTGGGCTCAGATCCCCGGCAGCCTCCCTCCAGTCCTCCAGTCCTCCAAATCTCCAGTTCTACAGTCCTCCTCCTCTTTCTCTTCCTGCTGCTTTTATTCCCTGTGACAGAGTGGATGCAGTGTTTCCGTGGCGACGTGCCGTATGATGGGATGTGAGAGGAGGATGCAGCTTTCTGCTCGCTGCTCTTCTTCTTCTGCAGCTTCGTTCAGCCAATAACCTGCAGCGTCCAATTAATCCTCCTCCAACGGCCGACGCTCCTCCCACTCGTCCTCCTCCTCCTCCTCTTCATCCTCCTCCTCTTCATCCTCCTCTTCATCCTCCTCCTCTTCATCCTCCTCTTCATCCTCCTCCTCTTCCTCCTCCTCTTCATCCTCCTCCTCTTCCTCCTCCTCTTCATCTTCCTCCTCCTCCTCTCTTTCTGTTCTCCACCTGTTTCTTCGTTGATCTGAACTAATTTCTGCTAAACATCAACATTTAGCAGCAGGAAGCTCACAGTTTTCACTCTTTGATGATTCCTGCTGCAGAAGGAGAATATATTATTATATATAATATATTATTACACTAAAACTAATTATATAATAATACTAATAAACTAATTTATTATTAATAATAATAATAATACAGGAACAATAACATAATTGCAATAATATATTGTGTTTTTGTTATATATATGTCATCATCATATAATACATATAACATATATAATTATACATTAGAAATATATAATTATATATCAATACTGAATAATAATAAAGAATTACATATATAATTATACACATTTTTCCTAAATAATTATATATATATATATATATATATATATATATATATATATATATATATATATATATATAAAATGTACAATAATTCTACATAGTAATGATGCTAATAATGATGATGACAAAATAATTATCATAATAATAGTAGCTATATAATAATAATACAGCAACAATAACCACAGTTCTAATAGTATATTATGTATTTTTTTATTATAATGTCATATTTTTTATTTATAATGATGATGATGATAAAAATATTAATCATAATTATAATAACAATAATAGCAACAATAATAATAGTTGTCATTATTAGAATTGTTCAAAAAACTGAGAAATTACTGCCACGTTGAAAAACTGTATAAAAAAACAAAGAGGTGCAAAAAGAGCAAATTAATATTCGTATAAACACAGATGTAATGCAAACATTGTTTATGTTTGTTTGCTTTTACAGTCGGTAGTGTCTACAGATACGGACCAGTACCTGTAGCCTGTGGGCTACGGGTACGGCACTTTCCATTTGCCACACAGATACGGACCCGTACGCGAGTCTCGCGAGTCAAGAAGCTGCTAACCACTGCAAACTGTTGAAAGGTAAGCAAAGGTTAAGGTTAGGGTTAGTGTTAGGGTCAGGTTTAGGGTCCGTACCTGTAGTACCGATGCTACGGTCCGTACTAGAGACTGACATTTTTTCGGGATTCCCGCGGGTCACGGGATTCCCGTGGGATTCCCGCGGGATGGGAGTCAGCTTTACTATTGATCATGTGACTGGGACGGTACAGGATAAAAAGTTAAGGGGAGCAGACGGGAGCGAGAACCAATCAATAAGACAAAATATAATTTTGTAGTTTTTTGCCAATAAGCCTACACTGTAATGGAAGTGGAAAGAACTACACGACCCAGAAGCCAGCAGTGCTTCCGACCGCTGCTCTCCGCCGTAATTCAAAGAAGAAGAACAGCAATGGAGGGAGTTAACACTGGCGTACAGTGGCGGTTTTTTGCACAAGCCAACTAGGCGGCCGCCTAGGGCGACAAACTCAAGGGGGCGGCATGATGAAGGGGGAAAAAAATCATTAAATACAATTCCCTTCATAAGCACGCAGCTGAGTAAGCATCCATTGACACTGTGATGGTGTTACGTTACATAACAAATGGTGCCCTCTTCAGGTCAAGACTCAGAGGTGCGCCCTCTGCTCTCTGACCGACGAGACTGCGGGGGTGGGCGGCTGTGAGACGGCCCGATAGTGCTAAAAACTGATTTGCAACGCAAAGTAAGAAGTAAGGACCTAACTATTAAGCTGACAGAAATGGCAGGGAAGTCGGAAATATTGCTCAGCTTCACAAGAGTCGAGCGTGACGGCGTTAACATGCAAAACGTGTTTAACCATAGTTAAGTACAGCAGCGAGTCAGGGACGAGTGGTCTCAAGAGACACACTTGCAAGGCAAAGTCCGTAAAGAATCAGCAACAGATCTCTTTATTCATCAAACGCAAATTACCTTCGGGTCTCAAGTGTCGTCTGACCAACAAAATTGCTCGCATGTGTACGGGAGTGGGATGGGAGTGGGAGCCATTTTACCGGGAGTGGGATGGGACAGGATTTTTTTTTTTACTCTGGCCTGGGATTGGGACGGGACAAGATTTTTTCTGTGGGAGTGGGACGGGACAGGAGTGAAAATCCACTCCCGTGTCACTCTCTAGTCCGTACCGCTAGCGTCTACCGGGAGTCACGTGACCAGATCTCGCGTATCTGATTGGCAAATGACAAGTGCCGTATCCGTAGTCCACAGGCTACGGGTATGGGTCCGTACCTCTAGCAACAACCTTTACACTCAGCACATAAATTATCAACATGGAACACTTTACTTTGCACATAGTACTTTGATTCTTTTTGTCACGCAACAGACAGGGAACCTAAGCAGCAGGCAAACAGGCTGATGGATGATAAAATGAGGATTTAATAAATGTTTATGAACAGAAAGGCACTCAATGAGAGAGGCACAGGAAATTAACAGAACGGAGAAAAACTAAGCAGAACTAAGGGCGGACCTGATGGCCGAGGTGTAAACTAAATTAAAACTAAACCAACAGGGGAGAGGGAAATCACAACTGTCCGGGGTTTAGGAGACGAGGTGGAGAGCTGAGCTGAGGGGGCCGAAGGTGGGGGTTATGGCGATGGTCGAAGAGCAGGCAAGGTAGTCCGTAATCCAGACAGCAGTGAACTTGCAGTGGAGAGCGGAAGGTGCAGAAGGTACGGCGTGTGGCGTGTGGCGTGTGGCGTGTGGCGTGAGGCGTGTGGCGTGAGGCGTGTGGCGTGAGGCGTGAGGCGTGAGGCGTGTGGCGTGAGGCGTGTGGCGTGTGGCGTGTGGCGTGAGGCGTGTGGCGTGTGGCGTGAGGCGTGTGGCGTGTGGCGTGTGGCGTGAGGCGTGTGGCGTGAGGCGTGAGGCGTGAGGCGTGAGGCGTGTGGCGTGAGGCGTGAGGCGTGTGGCGTGTGGCGTGAGGCGTGTGGCGTGAGGCGTGTGGCGTGTGGCGTGAGGCGTGTGGCGTGTGGCGTGAGGCGTGTGGCGTGTGGCGTGAGGCGTGAGGCGTGAGGCGTGTGGCGTGAGGCGTGTGGCGTGAGGCGTGAGGCGTGTGGCGTGTGGCGTGAGGCGTGTGGCGTGAGGCGTGTGGCGTGTGGCGTGAGGCGTGTGGCGTGAGGCGTGTGTGGCGTGAGGCGTGAGGCGTGAGGCGTGAGGCGTGTGGCGTGAGGCGTGAGGCGTGAGGTAATGATCCCACAGAGAGCCATGATGAGAGCCAGGCTTTTATATTGCGCTGATTGGGACTCGTCTCAGCTGTGGAGCTGCCCAGCTGCTCGTAGTTGGCTTGATGAGCCACTTCAGGAGTGGGAGGCGTGACACTTTTTGTTTTTAAGAGTACTTTTATCTGTTTCTATTCTTATTTACATTGTGGTTAATTGTTGTGTTCTTCCAGACAAACTTCATTGTACTTCTGCACAATGACAATAAAGCCTCTTTATCTTTAAATTAATTCTTTTTCCAGTAATTTCACCTGATATTATCTGTAATTTTACAAAATACGATAAACAGCCATTTAAAGCAGTGTTTACCATTTTTCAGTTTGTCATACACATATACTTTTTTGTAAATATCTGTAAAATAACGATGTAATAATAATAATAATGATATTTAGTGCTGATTTAAAACAGTAAAAATAACAACAAAAATGTTTAAAATGATCATTTTTTGCTGATTTCAAAAACACAACAACTGTGTAGTTTTAGGGTAAAACCTGTAAAAGAACAAATCAAAAGATAATTTTTTATGTGGATGTTTTACTTTTCAGTTTTTACCATTAATATGTAATTTTACAGTCAAACATTCTGAACATTTTTTATGTGTAAATTAAAATCTTTTTTCTGTGATGTGACCAAATATTATTTACATTTCAGTAGAAGTCATGAAATGTGGTGTCAAAACAACTTACTTTGATGTTTTTCTAGGTTCGGGATTGAAAAAATACAGAAATTTGCTGCTATTTGATATGAAAAAAGTGTAGCCCAGTGGTGAACTCGAGTAATGAATACATAAGTATTAATGTAAGAAATGCCTTAACCTTCGTGTCGTTCTGCGGGTCAAAATTGACCCGTTTTAAAGTTTGAAAATGTGGGAAAAACATATAATTTCACAGTGAAACTTCTGATGTCCACATTTTCTGCATTGTTGGGAAATCTTTGAACATTTTTTGGTGGAAAAAGTAGAAATGTTAAAAATGTTTCTTTAAGAACATTCACATAAAAATGTGAATGTTCTGAAAGAAAATATTAGAAGCTTTATTGATATACATATGTATATCTATCTATCTATCTATCTATCTATCTATATATATATATATATATATATATATGGAATCACTTTAGATATTTTTAGGGTTTTTTTGGAAGATTTTTAATTCATTTTTTGAAAATATTTTTAAAAAATTTCTTGTCAAATCTGAATGATTTTTAAAAAACAAAACTATTAAGGAATTATTGGAATTTTCTTCCTGAAAGTTTTGCAATTTCTATTTTTAGAAATTTGGTGAACTATTTGGATTTTTTCAGACAAGGAAATCATAGTTTTTGGTGCTCGTAAATGAAAACAACAGGAGGGTTAAGTTCTTTTGAGATTACTGTACCAGTCCTGCATTATTTTACTCCTGCTGTGTTACGTTGCTCCTATTGGTCATTGCCGCCCGTATTAAACAGGATTGGCTGTTAGTGTGTCTGGGGGTGGGTGCTCCTGACCCGACGGAGTGACCCGGTGGAGAAGGCGGGAACGGGCTCTCTCTTGGCTGGTCTCCTGGCAGAGTAGGAAGCAGAGCCTGGTGGCGCCGATATTTTTTGGCTGGAGCAAAGCTGAAGTAAGCGGGCACAGACTCAACAACCCCGGGCAGGAAACTCGGAGAATGGAGCTGAAGACCCGTAGGTTCAGCCGCCGGATAAGTGGTGAGTCTGAGGCCAGAGGACCGAGGACGGGAGCAGTGGAGGGAAGCGGGCGAATGGAAGCTAGCGCGGCTAAAGCTAGCGCGGCTAATGCTAGCGCGACGGCTAGCGGCATCACATTCCTGCCCTTGGACCGTGGATATTTCAGCGCACTCAGTGTTTTGTTGGACCAAACAGGCCTGTGGTTTCAGACTGAGCTCCAGACTGTGAGTAAACTTGGCGTGTGTGTGTGTTTGTACAGCTATCATTGTGAGGACTAGTGTGAATTTTTAACCCTTGGAGTGAGGTCCAACCTACCTTTCACTACAATGAGGTCATCTATATGCTTCTGACAAAATTTCAGACTGGACCTCACAAAGACAGTAAACCCTAAAAAAAATTGTTTTCTGAGTACACACACGTTTTACTCTCTATCACCACCTAATGTACTGTACCCAAGTGAGAAAAATGATCCTTTTTTTTGTTTTTTTTTTTTGCCTCTAAAGGCCTGAGCCAGAAAAACATGTTTTGCTCTCCGTCTCCCTCTTTGGTCGTTGCAGTTACTGCACCCAAGCGGCCATTGCAATAGGAGGAGACAGAGGAGTAAGTTGAAGCATGTTGTATGGAATGTCATGGTAGTTTAACATTTCTCTCTCATTTTACGAACAATGAAAAAATAGTTTGAATTTAATTGACTTACATTTATGATAGTGAGTCTCATAACCTTAAACCTCTTTCAATGTAAACTTCTCGTGACTTGAATTCTGACTTGTGTTTCTTCTCCATGTGTAAGCTGCCTGTGAGTAATGTGTGTGAGGTTATGGCCAATCAGACAGCATATTAAGCAGGTTCATTCTCTGTTTTACTTCTCTTCATTTTCTGTTTTTTTTTCTCTGCACAGTCAGTGCACAACAGAAGCATGTACAGTTCAGAATCAGAATCAGTTTTGTTGTTACTGTACACAATATAATGTCATTATTACTGGTATTTTTTAAAAGGAATTATAGAATTTAAGCACACAGTAAATACGCAAACAGAGTATGACAGTATGAAAATATAAATAAGGAATTTAAATAATTTGTGGTCACATTACACTACTGTTATCACTAGGGCTGCAACAACGAATCGATAAAATAGATAATAATCGATTATTAAAAGTGTTGGCAACGAATTCCATTATCGACTCGTATCGCACGATTCATGCATCACTCGCCATGTCGTAGAGCCGTCTACTTCACCTGCAGAGCTTTGCCAATGCTGGCTGACGGAAATGAAGTTTTGTTTTTTTGAAAAAAAAAAACCTCCACCTGCAGAGCGAGTTGAACAGAGCGAGGTGGAGGCGGAGCGGAGGCGGTATTTTCAAAGGAAAAGTAAATTCAACGGAACGTGCCTGACACGAAGAAAACTGTTTGTCCTCAAAAATGTGGGAGCATTTCACGCTTCACAAAAAAAAACATGTAACATGCGAGCTTTACAAAAGTGATGAGATGTCACCGGAACACCACGATGACGATAGAGCACCTGAAACGCAACATGTCACGGATGAGGATGAACAGAGCTCAACAGCAGGGTAAGTCACTGCACTGTCCTACGTTTGTTCTGTTTTAAAGTGAGGAAACGTAACTTCAGTCTCTCTGCTAGCTCGCCTGATGCTAGCGTTTGCTTGTTCGCTGATTAATGATAGTGATAGGGTGTGTGTGCGTGTGTGATACTTTTTATTTCACTTAAATCTGCTTAACCCTCCCGTTTAAAAGTTTGAAAATGTGGAAAAATACATACAGTTGAGGTCAAAAGTTTACATACACTTGTAAAGAACATAATGTCATGGCTCTCTTGAGTTTCCAGTTATTTCTACAACTCTGATTTTTCTCTGATAGAGTGACGGGAACAGATACTTCTTTGTCACAAAAAACATTCATGACGTTGGGTTCTTTTATGACTTTATTATGGATTAACAGAAAAAGTGACCAAATCTGCTGGGTCAAAAATTAGGCTAGTGCATTCTCCTGCTTCAGTTGTGAGACCTCAGCCTTACTCAGCCTAAGCTGAGCCTGGTCTTCGCTCTGGATGACCGGTTGTTTGGCCCCGGCCTCACTTTGGACCACGTTGGCCCGTGTTGTGGTTGGAGCTGGTGTCTCTGAAGTGGTGAACTGAATTGCACGTTCTGCTTGTTGTCTCTGAGACATTGTGAGACCTGAATCTCCAGAAATGAAGAAAGTTTGTCGTTTGTCGATGCTGGTCGCCTTCCGATCATTCGAAGAAAACAGCTGCACTGACTCTTGAAAGTACGTGAAAGGTTCTGACCTGCCTCAAGTTTAAAGACTTTCAACACAGCCACCATTGATCATTTGCCTTTGACGTTGCCTAGCAAAAGGGAACACACACACACACATTCAGAACTTCAGGATCAGCAGAAGATTCTAGAACTCTGCTTCTAGAATGTTCCATCTTCTCTGCTAAACCAGGAAATCTGTGTGTGTGTGTCGTCGTGTGTATTCTTCAATTATGTCAACAACCGTTCATCCGATCCATTCCAAACTTGGTGTGTCAGTCGCTGGGGTCTTGAGGAAATGCAGCGTTGAGTTTGAAGCAAATCAGAGGAAGGAGGTTCTCATTGTACATGTAAATATCAGCATTTTTACGTTTGCTGTTTGTTGGCACCACAGAGAATCACTGAGTCTGAATAAATCTGCATGTGTGTGTAAATGTGTGTGTTTGTGTGTGAGTTTGCGCTTGTATGTGTGTGGTCTAACGGTCGCAGCGATGAATTTGAGTGTGTTTGTGTGTGTGTGGGTCCACCATTGCTGCTTCTAACGTTAGAGACAAAGTTCCCGCCCTTGGTCCTGTTGTTCTGGTGACCTGGTGGTTTTTGTTTTTGTGTCTTGGACATGGGGACTGGGGGGTTAGAGCTGTAGTGTAGTGTAGTGATGAGAGGGATACGTTTAGATTAACACTGTAACTGGTCATTAGGACTGTTTGGGGACAAATTGAGGGTGAAACCAACAAGACTTATCTGAATAGACAAAAGAGTATTAATTTGTTTTGAGGAGAAAGTCTTCTTCATGTTTCTGTTTTATTGTGTATGTTTTGTGTTGGAGAAATTACTTGAGCACATCTTGTATTAAACCCAGCCTCTAATCATTTAATTTGGCCAAAACTAAAAAAAAACTCTCTGGGTCTCATTCTTGATTAGAACCTTTATTTGATGTCTATTATCTATTTAGTAGTTATGTTTAGATTCACGAACCCGAGCACCCACCATTCTCAAGAAATCCTTACCATAGAGTGGCTGTACACGGGTTACAACAGCAAATCGATTAAATTGTTAAAACTGATCATTAAAACCGTTGGCAGCAAATTTTATTATTGATTTGTTATTTTGCTTGATTTATGCGTCACTCGCCATGTCGTAGAGTCGTCTACTTCATCGACAGAGCTTTGTCAATGCTGGCTGACTGAAATACAGTTTTTTGTTTTTAAAAACTCCACCTGCACAGTGACTTAAACAGAACGAGATGGAGGCAGAGCGGAGGCGGTATTTTCAAAGGAAAAGTAAATTTTGCAAATGAAACATGACGATCACGGAGAAAACTGTTTGACCAAAGACCTCAAAAGTGTGGGAGCATTTCACGCTTCACAAAACAAAAACAAACATGCGTAACATGCAAGCTTTGCAAAATGAGATGGCACAGGAACACCACGATAATGATAGAGCACCTGAAACGGTATCATGTTTGAGTCACCGATGAAGGAGCTCATCAGCAGGGTAAGTCACGACATCATCCTCCATTTGTTCCGTTTTAAAGTGAGGACACGTAATGTTTGTCTCTCTGGTAGCTCGCCTGATGCTACCATTTGTTCGCTGATTAATGACAGTGATAGGGCGTGTGTGTGAGATACTTTTTGCTAAGCAACAGCAACTGTCTGTCAGTTAGCATCCCAGCTAACTGATTCAGATAATAAAGAACATTAACCTCCAACAAACCCAACATTTTAGAAGGATTTTTGTGGTCGTTTTGAGCCACATTTTGGTCATTTTACGTCATTCTCTACCATAGTCTGGTTGTTTGTGATTTTATGGTGTTTTTAGGTATCACTTAGATGTTTTTATTTTTTTCTTTCCAATCAATTTGTGTCACATTTTGGTGGTTTTACATTATTTTGTGGTTGTTTTGGTTTTCACTCAACTATAGCTGCACGTATTGATTTTAATGACAGTAATTACCAGGTGAAGCAGATCAGGACACTGGAGCTGCTTTTTAATTTTGTTTAATGTTTTAGTTGTTTTTAGTGAAATTTTGGCCATTTTCCATCATTTTGTGGTCATTTTGCACCATGCTTTGGTTGTTTTTAGTGACGCTTTGGTAATTGATGTAATTTATTGGCCATTTTGGTGCATGTTTTCGTTGTTTTTAATGATGTTTTGGTCATTTTACATCATTTTGTGATTGTTTTGCATCACAGCTTGGTAGAGTTTCACAACATTTTGATCATTTATTGTCATTTCATGGTGATTTGTACCATGTTTTGGCTGTTTTAGGTGATGTTTTGGTCAAATTGCATCATGTCATACAATGCTTTTATTATTTTTAGTGACATTTTGGTCATTTTGCATCATTTTGTGGTCATGTTATACCATGTGTTGGTTGCTTTTAGAGATGTTTTGGTCATTTTACATTATTTTGTGGTCATTTTGTACCATATTTTGGTTGTTTTTTAGTGACATTTTGGTCATTTTCAGTCATTTTGTGGTCATGTTATACCATGTGTTGGTTGCTTTTAAAGACGTTTTGGTCATTTTCAGTCATTTTGTGGTCATTTTTTTACCATGCTTTGGTTGTTGTTAGTGATGTTTTGGCCGTTTCACATAATTTTGTGGTTGTTTTCTATCATATTTTGGTTGTTTTATGTATTTTGCTGGTGTTTTTAGGTCATATTTTGATAATTTTATGTGTTTTTTCAACTCTCTAGTCATTTTGCGTCACATTTAGGTCGTACATTATTTTGTAGTTGTTTTGTGTCATGGTTTGGTTTTCACTAAACTAAAGGGTTGTACCTGCTTTGATTGCCAGGTGAAGCTGATGAGGACTCTGGAGCTGCAAAACGTGCATTAAAAAATGATAAATCTGGACCCACTTCTCTGGACTTCAAGGACCTGGAACTCTGGAAATATTCACAGTATGAAGGTAGAAGTCTGATAATCAAGAAAGTAACTGTAGCTAATGCAGCAGCTTTGGGTTTTTTTTCATGTTATATTCTAATATTGTGGTGAAACCTCCAACCTGAGCAGGTCGGTGTTTATTTACAAGCGGCTTTGTCCAGATGAAGTACAGAATCTGTCGGAGTGAATCAATAAACCTCCTCCTGGTCTCCGTCCTCTGAGAGCAGTTTATCAGCTCAACACAGTAATTACACCCACACACACACACACCCACACACACACACACTGAGCTTTGTGTGTTTGTGTCTGCTGCTGTGCAGTGAAGTGATGCTGCTGCACAAACATCCATTTATCTCAGTCCCAGTGTTTGTCATGTGGAGAGACACTGAACAACACAAACACTGCAGCACAGCATCCTGGAAAATCACAGCGAAACACCAACAGCAGCTCCATAGTCTCACTGGATCCAGTTTATTTAATTACAGGACAGTTTGTTGTTGCATTCTGCTGTAGGATGTGAAGATTACTGAATTGAATACAGTGTTAATATTATTCTTGTAAACAATACAAACAACTACAAAATGGAACAAAATGTTCACTAAAAAGAGACGCAAAGAGACCAAAAAAATGGCCTCAAAGAGAAATCGCCTGAAAATGGTATAAAATGACCACAAGAGACAAGATAACCACAGACAAATTCACTAAAAAAGCAACAAGACACAAAACAAAAATGACCATAAAAAATACTAAATTTAAGCAAGAACACAAAACAACTAGAAACATACGATCTCAAAAAAGAGACACAGAAAGGAATAGACAAAATCACCACAAAGACACACAATCACAACAAAATGGCATACAAACAGTGAAAACAGACACAATCAGTACAGAGACGTAATACAACCATAGAGACACAAAACAACCACAAAAAGATGCAGAATTGCCACAAAGAAACACAAAATCACCAAAGAGGCCCAATCACAAAAAATGACATCAAACTGCCACAATGAGACATAGACAAACCATAAAATGATGGAAAATAACCAAAAACTCACCACAAAGAAACACAAAGTCACCAAGAGGCACAGCCACCAAATATGACATCAAACTACCACAGAAAAAACTTAAAATGATGCAAAATAACCACAGCAGCATTTTGAGGAATTACACACGTGGACAAAATTGTTGGTACCCCTCAGTTAAAGAAGGAAAAACCCACAATTCTCACTGAAATCACTTGAAACTCACAAAAGTAACAATAAATAACAATTTATTGAAAATTGAATAATCAGAAACAGCCATCACTTTTGAATTGTTGATTAACATAATTATTTTAAAAAAACAAACTAATGAAACAGGCCTGGACAAAAATGATGGTACCTCTATAAAAGATTGAAAACTATTTGACCAGAGTGACATGATTAACTCAGGTGTGTCATTTAATTGACATCACAGGTGTTTCCAAACTCATAATCAGTCAGTCTGCCTATTTAAAGGGAGACAAGTAGTCACCCTGCTGTTTGGTGAAAAGGTGTGTACCACACTGAACATGGACAACAGAAAGCGAAGGAGAGAATTGTCCCAGGACATCCGAAAAAAAATGATAGACAAACATCTTAAAGGTAAAGGCTATAAGACCATCTCTAAACAGCTTGAAGTTCCTGTGACGACAGTGGCTCATATTATTCAGAAGTTCAAGACCCACGGGACAGTAGCCAACCTCCCTGGACGTGGCCGCAAGAGGAAAACTGATGACAAATTGAAGAGACGGATCGTTGGAATTGTATCCAAAGAGCCCAGAGCAACCTCCAAAGAAATTAAAGGTGAACTCCAAGGCCAAGGTACATCAGTGTCAGATCGCACCATTCGTCGTTGTTTGAGCCAAAGTGGACTTCATGGGAGACGACCAAGGAGGACACCACTGCTGAAAAAAACTCATAAAAAAGCCAGACTGGAATTTGCAAAAATGCATGTTGACAAGCCACAAAGCTTCTGGGAGAATGTCCTTTGGACAGATGAGACCAAACTGGAGCTTTTTGGTAAGGCACATCAACTCTATGTTCATAGACTCAAAAACCAAGCATACGAAGAAAAGAACACTGTCCCTACGGTGAAACATGGAGGAGGCTCAGTAATGTTTTGGGGCTGCTTTGCTGCATCTGGCACAGGGTGTCTTGAAAGTGTGCAAGGTACGATGAAATCTGAAGACTATCAAGGCATTCTGGAGAGAAATGTGCTGCCTAGTGTCAGAAAGCTTGGTCTCAGTCGCAGGTCATGGGTCTTCCAACAGGACAACGATCCAAAACACACAGCCAAAAACACCCAAGAATGGCTGAGAGAAAAGCGTTGGACTATTCTAAAGTGGCCTTCTATGAGCCCAGATCTGAATCCCATTGAACATATGTGGAAGGAGCTGAAACATGCCATTTGGAGAAGACACCCATCAAACCTGAGACAACTGGAGCTGTTTGCTCATGAGGAGTGGGCCAAAATACCTGTTGACAGCTGCAGAACGCTCATTGACAAATACAGAAATCGTTTAATTGCAGTGATTGCCTCAAAAGGTTGTGCAACAAAATATTAAGTTATGGGTACCATCATTTTTGTCCAGCCCTATTTCATTAGTTTGTTTTTTTAATAATTATGTTAATCAACAATTCAAAAGTGATGGCTGATTTTGATTATTTAATTTTCAATACATTTTTATTTATTGTTACTTTTGTGAGTTTCAAGTGATTTCAGTGAGAATTGTGGGTTTTTCCTTCTTTAACTGAGGGGTACCAACAATTTTGTCCACGTGTGTAACTCTGTGAGACACCAACTGAAGCTCAGACAGTTACAGCAGCTAAATGTTCATTAACAGGAACAGGAAGTCTTTAATTTTCATGGTTTTAAAGATTAATTCATTCACATTCCTCAGGTCAGTCTTGATATATAACATTTCTACCTTCAGGTTTCTGCAGAGAATCAAGATGATGATGGAGAAATAACAAATGTGAAAGCAGCTTTAAGCATCTCCTCAGTTCTTCTCCTTATTTTCATAAAAAAACATTTTTCTATTTGGATTTTTCAATAAACCAGATAAGAGTTGAACATAATAAAATCTGATTTATCTGACAAACCTTCACCTTCCAATCAGTTTTTTTTCATCTTCTGGATTTATTTTCTAAATTAAAAACCTTCACAGTCCTGCAGCCGAATTGTTTCAGAACCAAATTAAAAGATAAACTGGAGCCATCCATAAATAATATATACCAACTGTTTTTATACATTTATTCATCAGGTGTCGATATCGTCAAACCTCAGTGTCTCTGTCAGAAAATGGAAAGCCACACAGTTTCTAGGTGATTTTAAGATCTTTTTATAAAATGAAATCGGGGACAGTGTTTAGGAAGTTAGCACAGCAATCACAAACTGAGGACATCTCAACTTGTGAGGACATGTTTTTAGGGCGTCAGAAAAGCAACGACAAATCAGGACATCTTGCCAAGTTAGGACATATTTTAGGAAGTTACAACAACTATGACAAAAAATGTACAAATCGCCAAGTGAGGACATGTGAGGAAATTAGAACAGCAGCGACAATTCGAGGACTTCATGCCAAATGAGAAAATATTTTTTAGAAATTACAGCAACAATGACAAAAACAGGACATCTCGCCAAGTGAGGACATTTTTTAGGAAGTTAGCATAGCAATAGCAAGCCTAGGACATCTCGCTAAGTGGGGACATATTTTAAGAACTTTAAGCAACAATGACAAAAAGAGGAAATCTCACTGAGTGAGGACATATTTTAGGAAGTGAGAACAGCAACAGCAAATCAAGACATCTCTCCAAGTGAGGACATTTTATAGGAAGATAGAACAGCAATGACAAATTGAGGACGTCATGCCAGGTGAGGACACTTTTGCAGAAATTACAGCAACAATGACAAAAAGGAGACAACAAATGAGGACATATTTTATGAAGTTAGAACAGCAACGACAATTTAAGGGCGTCTTGTCAAGTGAGGGCATTTCTTTTTGGACATCAGAACAGTAAGGACAGACCAAAGACGTGTTGCCAAGTAAGGCATGTTTTAGGAAATTAAAACAAAACTAACAAACTGAAGACAGCTCTCCAAATGAGGACATATTTTAGAAAAGTCGAACAACAATGACAAATCGAGAACATTTCGCCAAGTGAGGACGTATTTTAGGAAATAACAATGACAAAAGAGGACATCCTACCAAGTGAGGACATATTTTAGGAAATTAGAACAGCAACAACAAATCGAGGATGCCTCACCATGTGAAGGCATTTTTTACTAAGTTAGAACAACAATGACAAAAGAGGACATCTCGCCAACTGAAGACATGTCTTCAGAAATTACAACAATGGCAAAAGAGCAAGGTTATTTTTTTTTTTCTTTTTTTAGGAAATTACAACAACAAATTGAGGACATCTGACCAAGTGAGGACATCTTACAAAATTACAACAACGGCATAAGGAGTATATCTCGTCAAATGAGGGCATATTTTATGAAATTAGAACAGAAATAATGAACAAAGGATACTTTGCCAAGTGAGGACATTTTATGAAATTATAACAACAAGAATGGACATCTCACCAACTGAGAACACATTTTACGAAATTGCAACTACAATGACAAAAAAAAGGACATCTCACCAAATGAGAACATATTTTATGAGATTAGAACAGCAATAACAAACCGAGGACATTGTGCCAAGTTAGGACATTTTATGAAATTACAACAACAGTGACAACAAAGAACATCTCACCAAGTCAGGGCATATTTTAGGATGTTAAAACAGGAACAAAAAATCGAGGACATCTCACCAAATGAGGACATATTTTAGAAAATTAGACAAGCAACGACAAATTAAGGACATCTCTCCAAGTGAGGACTTTTTAGGAAATTACAGCAGTAATGACAAGAATGGACATCTTGCTAATTGAAGACATTTTACAGCATTACAACAACAGTGACAACAAAGGACATATCGCCAAGTGAGGACATATTTTTAGAAATGACAGCAACAATGACAAAAAGATGAGGACATTTTATGAAATTACAGCAATGACAAAAGAGGACATCTTGCCATGTGAGGACATATTTTAGCAAGTTAAAACAGCAATAATGAATTGAGAGCGTCTCGCCTTGTGAGGACATATTTTAGAACGTTTGAACAGTAATAACAAACTAAAGACATCTTGCCTAGTGAAGACATTTTTTTTTTTTTTAGAAAATTAGAACAGTAACGACAAATCGAGGACATCTCTTCAAGTGAGGACAAGAGGATGTAGTTGCTCTGTTCAGGAGAAGAAAAATCTATTCGTTGAGTCTGTAATGAGCAGCAGAAAGTGAGTCGATGCTTCGAGACTCAGAGGAATAAATCTATTTAACTGTCCTGCAGATATCTGACATCTGTATTCTGTGTTAAAGGAAGGTCAGAGCGTATTATCAGAAACCTGGTGTTTAACTGAACAGTTTGATTCGAAATAGCAACATGCAGCTAAATACAGCAGATTTCTGACAACATTATTGTATGACAGACGGTACAATCTTACACATTCCTGCATGTTGTAAATATTTCTATTACTGCTTTTATAATTCCTGGGATTTTCTTAGACTACTTTTAAATTTTATTTTACTGACATCACTTGCTTTTGTCATCTTTTATGTTTTTTAAAAATATTCTACTCGTCAGTATTTATGCGCTAAAATACAAAATCGAGCTCCTCATATGTGAAAACTTATTTGGTGATAAAATCAATTCTCATTCAGGTTTTCTCAAAATATAAATACAACCATTTCAATTTGGACCCAAAAAAAGAAACAAAGAAATATTTATTATTAACATGTTTTAATGTCTCCAGTTGCCTTGTTTAATGTAATTTCCAGCCTTAAGAAACTTACAAGTCAAATAAAAACAAAAATTTAAGCGATGGATGAATTAATTAATCAACATCAGTTCTGTGATGTGACCAGTTAAATCTGAAATCCTCTGTTTTGTCTTTTTCAGTCGACTCGCTGCTGTTTAGAAGCTGCATTTAGTGAGGAACTGATTTGAAGCTCGAAGGTCAAACTGATCAATAAGTTCGATCTGCGTCTCTCTCTGTCACAGTGGTTCTAATTTACTGGACATTCAGTGGCCTGAAGGCTGCAGAGGAAAAGGTCAGAAGGTCCAACAGAGGTAAGATCAGAAGCTGAAAACACACCAGACTGCTCTGAAAACATCTATTGGTTCTGTGTTACAGGGAATTATTGAACAATGAAAACGGCTATAGAAGACCAACAGCAACACAGAGAATACAATTAATATGTATTTATATTAAAGCCAAATTCAGAGAATCTTACATATGAATTTTAAATATTCGACAGAAAGCTATCAAACTACACAGAAGTAAATAGTTTAAAAAAACAAATAAAAAGGACTAAAGCTTTAAAAAAATTACAAAAATAGCAAATATCTAAGAAATGATTATACTTTAGATGATTTAAATGCAGTAAAATGTTTGGTTGTAAAGGAATGGATTAACATTTAGAAAAATACAGATTTTTAATGTGTACATTAAATTTTTCTTTTACAATTAGCGTGAATTATATCCTTTCTTTCTGTGATTTTTCCACTGATTATCTGTAATTTAACAATATGCGGAAAATCTCCAGAATGACTGTAAATCGTAAAAAAAATAGACATCCAGTTAAAATCTGTTACAAAAACACTTATATTTTAAATCATAAAATCATGTTTTAAAGTCCTTTTCAGTTCAAAATAGTTATACAAAGGCCGGTTAGTGTGGTTTGAGGTTCCGTAATGAACTCTGTATTATTATTATCGTTTAGCATTTTACCCCCCAAACACAATATTTGACAACTTTCTAGATGGTCCTATATAAAGTGGAGAGATTTAGGTTTTTGGCATGAAGCTATGACCTAAAATAATTCCTGTTTGTTTTGAACTAGCTAATTAAAAAACGATCCTGACCTGTGACGGGCTTTAAAAACTGACTTCTCTCTATTAAAATAAAAGCCCTCCTCAGCAGATTTTGTACAGATATATAGATATAGGTAATATAGATTTAATATATTATGTAAATACTGAGTTTTTTATGAATAGTTTCATGTGAAAATAAAGCATTATAATATTTCAGCAGTTTCATTTTTTCATCATGAAATTAGCATAACACATTAGTTTATTTGCATTTGAAATGTTAAAATGATCACAATTCAAAATGAAATATTGTGTAAATGTGTGTAAAAGTGTAAATACAGAAGAAAAGTCTCAGTTTGGTACACGTGTGACTTGACAAAGAGCCAGTTTTGAGTTTTTATTTGGTTCCTGCATCAACATCTTCTCTGAATTTATCTATTAAAGGTTCCTTCAGGGTTCTTGAATGCTCCCAGAGTTCCTTGAGGTTCTCCTGATTGTCAGACTGTTCACTAATCAGGGATGTTTCTGCCGTTATTTCCCATCAGGTGGTTCAAACATGGAGCTCTACAGGAAGAGTCTGGACCTCAGTTCCTCTGTGGACCAATAAACTGATGAGGAAACATGGATCAGAGGTGAGTGTGAAGGAAAACTAAGATTCTGAAGTCTTGAATTAAAAGAGGAAACAGTTGGAATGAAGGTTCACTGTTTTGGACATCATTGTTGAAGGTTCAGGAATGTGCTGATGATTTACAGAAGTTCAATGAATTATTCAGACTCTTTAATGTTAACAGTGACAGTTCAGACGCAGCGGCTTCTTATTTCAGATACAATAAGTAAAATAATTTAAAGATCTGAACTCGTCAGCAGCAGCTTCTTTCTGTCTCTGCTGGTGGGTTTGAAGGGTTTTACTGCCACCTTGTGTCTGATCATAGTTACTGCTCCACACAGGTTTCTGGACTCCACATCATTTTTTTCTGTTTCACAGTTGTGCTCATAAGTTTATAAACTCTGGTAGAATGAGTAAAATATGCACCATTCTTTAATGAAAACATGAACAATGAGAGCAAATACAATAATATGATAATAACTTTGTCTGAAACACTAACCCTAAATGGAAGAAAAGATTTACCGTGATCAACCATATATTTATTTTATTTGACCTTTATCTTACCAGGTAGAACTGTTTGAGAACCAGTTCTCAGTTGCAAAGCAAAAGGAATAAGGAAAGAGAACAAAAAATTATAGATGGATGGATGGATGGATGGATGGATGGATGGATGGATAGATGATGGAGGAGGACTGAGTGTGTCATCAGAAATAAAGGTGGACATATGAAGGACTGAAGGAACCAAAGAATCTCATGAAACATGGACTCACTTTACTTTCACTGAGTTCCTGCTGTGGAGCCTGAATTTAATATAGAATCTAAACTGATGGAATAAAATACTCTAGTGTAGAAGTAATCTGATTACTGTGAGGGGATACAGTTTGGAATCATTTGATATTTCAGGGATATGACACAATAAAGGTCTTCACACAGGTTTTCTTGTGTTATATTTATTTGAATAACATACCAGAGAACACATGAAGTACATGAAGTACTTTTAGATGAATCATGTTTAATTCAAAATTTATCACTTTTTCCATCATTTCTGAGCCTCAGAACTTTATCAGTACAGCAGATAGAACCATGACATTTAGGAGGAAAAACACATTTTATACAGAATGTGGACACGGTGAATTACACTGGATATCACTGGATGACACATGTCTTCCCTTTCACTAATTTCTGTATACCTGCCACAGCAGTTCCAACAAGAGCTCCAGCAGCAGCTCCAGCTGGACCTGCAAGAGCTCCAATTGCAGCCCCCAAACCAACAGTTTTAATGAAAGAGTTTTCTCCTTCAGCCTCTTTTCTTGCATCTTCAGCCGTCATGTCTGGATTTTTTCTCATCAGCTCTTCTTGCTTCTCTTTTATGGCTTTCTCAGCTTCCTGCAGCATGTCGTTGGTGAAGCATCTTCCTCCGTTCCTCTGAACCAGAGTGTTGATCTTTATCAGAAGCTCCTCAACCTGAGAACGATCCTTGGATCTGTTGTTAAAAACATGATATTCTCCCCGACACTGACTGATGAAGTTCTTCAGAGCTGGGTTTCCTTCTATTATGTCTTCTATGGACTTTCCGTCTTCCTCCAGATCGTCTCCACGGGTGAACAGGGCCATGGTGTATTCTGATGACTTCTCTCCAAACAGCTCCTGGATGAGTCTCACTGTTTGCTTTTCTTCTTCAGTGAATCTTCCTGCCTGGATCACCACCAGGAACACATGAGGACCAGGAGCAGAGAAGGAGATGCACTTAGCGATCTCTAATTTTATCACATCATTAGATTGGACAGTGTCAAACAGACCTGGAGTGTCGACTACAGCCAGAGTTTGAGCTCCAAACTTTCCTCTTTCCTTCCTACACTCTGCTGTCACAGAAGCAGCAGATGAGGTGGATTCAAAACATCTACTTCCGATGATGGTGTTTCCTGCTGCACTCTTTCCAGCTCCAGTTTTTCCAACCAGGACCATCCTGAGGTGATCGTCCTCTTTACCTGTGGGAAGATAAAACACAAACTATCAGCTGCTGCTGAGAGATAATTGGTCAGGATGAATGATAAGCTGCTGGAACACAGCTGTCAGTGTCCACAGTGTTCTACATCCACAGATATGACTAAACTAAGAGGAAGCATCCAGAATGACTAAAAAGTGAAAGAAAATGTCCATAATTATTTAAATAGTTGATGAAATGATAAAAAAAATACCAGAATGATTCAAAATAGTTTCATATGAAAGAATTTGTGGACAAAGAAAAACCGTTAAATGTATAAATGTGTCCAAAATTTCTTAAAAAGCTCAAAAATGAGAAAAAAAACTCTCAAAAATGACTCAAAGTCTAAAATAAAATTTATTAAAATTGTCCAACAGGAAAACATTTGTTCAAAATGACACATATTTCACTTTTCTAACATCAAAATTGTCTGAAAAACTAGAAATGATCAAAACACAGAAGTTCACCTCCATCATAGTAAAGAGTGTTTAAAGCTGGAAATGTTCTCACCAGACTGAGATTTGCTGCAGGACATGTTTGCTTCTTGGTTGAGGTCGAGTCTCTTCTGATGTCTTCAGTCCTTTGGCTCACAGCTTATATAGTCCTGATAACGTTATTTAATGCTTTGCTTTTTTACTGAAAGTGAAGTGACTCAAAGTGAAACTAACAAGTGAATGAGTAAAGAAACTCTCTGAACTGTCGTGACTCTGTTTCCCGTAAACCAACGCTTTATTCTAAATACCTCCACCTGCCTCCTCCTTTTTCCATTGTTCATTGTATTAGCAGGAAAACCGGGATCAGGAAAACAGCAGAGACTTGTTTTGTTTTGTCACATCGTTTGTTGAAATAAATGGACAGCAGTGACTTTTGAAGAGTTTTGCTGTTTTTATTCATTAATCATTGAGAAAAGTGATGCTGTTCGACGACTCATTGACTTGATGAGACTTGTGGCTCATTATTTCACTGTGTGGAACTCAGTTAGCCCTGTGACAGACTGGTGACCTGTCCGGGGTGTCCCCTGCCTTCACCCGAGTCAGCTGGGATAGACTCCAGCACCCCCTGCGACCCTAGTGAGGATAAAGCGGTGGATAGAGGATGGATGGATGGATGGAACTCAGTTTGTGGTAAATCTTAAGTATAGCACATGTAAACTGACAGTTTAGTAATATGCTCTCAAATGTGATTTCTTTTACTGGGATGAATACGGTCCTACTGATTTATTTTGACCTGGATATTTTAGTAATGTAGATGCTAGCATTAGTAATTAGGTTTGAACTAAATATTCCGTGTCTTCAGCATCCAGAGAGGGTGATCACATAGCAGACTCAATATTAGTGTATAGTGGAATAAGAGCAGAGCAAAATGTTAACATTAGTTAAAGCTAAAATGTTCACATTCAAGTTAAAAACATGTCAGTTATGCCAACTTATGTTTGCTACACATTTGCATTGGAGCACATGCCTGGTCACAACAACATGTCATAGTACAGTATGTGACAAGAAAAATGTCATAGTAAGTATGTGGCAAACATTTTTTTGGTGTGTGTTGTAAGAAAAAACATTTGTATCGTATGTTGCAAAAAACACCATACTTCTGTATTTTGACAAGGAAAAGATTTCAGTAAAGTCTGTCATTAAAAACATCATTGTTTAGTGCCTGTCTACTTAATGTTGTATTTACTCTCAGATGTATGTTGCTTTGGAAAAAAGCATCTACTAAATGAAATTACAAATTGTACGTTTTCATAAAAATCTTCAGATTGTGTCTCACCAAAAACATCGTAATTTAGTATTTTGTAAGAACTTCTTGGTCTACTGTGTTGCAAAAACTGCCATGGGGCAAAAATGTAAAATGATTCAACATTACAAAAATAACTTTGTGTAAAAAAAAATTTGAAACTGGAAATAGTTCTATTTCTTCCTCATCGACTCAGTCTCTCCATCTTGATGTGTAAAATGGTTCATTTCACTGTTGCTGTGAGCCAATGATGAAAAGATCTACAGCAGACTGTTAAACAACAGTGAGTTGTGTAATTCAATATATTATAATCTAATACACTGCTCAAAAAAATTAAAAGAACACTTTGAAAACACATCATTATTTCAATGTGGGGAAAAACAAACTGGATATGCATATTGATATGGACTGGATAATGTGTTAGGAATGAAAAGATGCCACATTGTTTGATGGAAATGAAAAATATCAACCCCCAAGAGGGCTAAATTCAAGACACCCCAAAATCAAAGTGAAAAACTGATGTGGCAGACTGGTCCATCTTTCTGAAATTCCTTGGCAGCAACTCAAATGTAGCTGCAACGGGACACAAGCCAGTGTCTTATTGTGCCGGTCCCAAGCCCGAATATATACAGAGGGTTGTGTCAGGAAGGGCATCCGACGTAAAACTTTGGCCAAATCAAACATGCGAATCAAACGTATGACTTCCATACTGGATCGGTCGAGGCCCGGGTCAACAACGACCGCCATCGGTGCTGTGGACCTACAGGGTGCCGGTGGAAAATGGACGACTGTTGGTCGAAGAAGGAGGGGAGGAAGGTGTGTTCGTAGGAAGAGAGAGAAGAGGAACACCAAGAGTCTAGGACTGGGAGTAGGGACTTGTGTTGGAACTATGACAGGAAAAGGTAGAGAGCTGGTTGACATGATGCAGAGGAGGAAGGTGGACATATTGTGTGTCCAGGAGACCAGGTGGAAAGGTAGTAAAGCTAGAAGTTTAGGAGCAGGGTTCAAGTTGTTCTATCATGGTGTAGATAGGAAGAGAAATGGAGTAGGAGTTATCTTGAAGGAGGAGTTTGTTAGGAATGTCCTGGAGGTAAAAAGAGTGTCAGATCGAGTGATGAGCCTGAAGCTAGAAATTGAAGGTGTGATGTTCAATGTTGTTAGTGGATATGCGCCACAGGTAGGATGTGAGCTGGAGGAGAAGCAGAAATTCTGGTTGGACCTTGATGAAGTGATGCAGAGCATCCCTAGAAGTGAGAGAGTTGTCATTGGTGCAGACTTCAATGGACATGTTGGTGCAGGAAACAGAGATAATGAGGAGGTCATGGGCAGGTTTGGTATCCAGGAGAGGAACGCAGAAGGACAGATGGTGGTTGACTTTGCAAAAAGGCTGGAAATGGCTGTAGTGAATACTTTTTTCCAGAAGAGGCAGGAACATAGGGTGACCTACAAGAGTGGAGATAGCACACAGGTCGACTACATCTTGTGTAGACGGTGTAATCTGAAGGAGATCAGTGAATGCAAAGTAGTGGCAGGTGAGAGTGTAGCCAGACAGCATAGGATGGTGGTGTGTAGGATGACCCTGTTGGTGAAGAAGATGAAGAGGGCAAAGGCAGAGCAGAGGACCAAATGGTGGAAGCTGAAAAAGGAAGCGTGTTGTATGACTTTCAGGAAAGAGTTGAGGCAGGCTTTGGATGGTCAGGAGGTGCTTCCAGATGACTGGACAACTACAGCAAATGTGATCAGGGAGACAGGTCGGAGAGCACTTGGTGTGTCATCTGGAAGGAAAGGAGATAAGGAGACTTGGTGGTGGAATGAGGAGGTGCAGGAGTGGATCCAGAGAAAGAGGTTAGCTAAGAAGAAGTGGGACACTGAGAGGACTGAAGAGAGTAGACAGGAGTACAGGGAGATGCAGCGTAAGGTGAAAGTAGAGGTGGCAAAGGCCAAACAAGGGGCTTACGATGACTTGTATGCTAGGTTGGACAGTAAGGAGGGAGAGACTGATCTGTACAGGTTGGCAAGACAGAGAGACAGAGATGGGAAGGACGTGCAGCAGGTTAGGGTGATAAAGGATAAGGATGGAAGTGTGTTGACAGGTGCCAGTAGTGTGATGGGAAGATGGAAAGAGTACTTTGAAGAGTTGATGAATGAGGAAAATGAGAGAGAACAAAGAGTAGAAGAGGTGACTGTTGTGGACCAGGAAGTAGCAAAGATTAGTAAGGATGAAGTGAGGAGGGCATTGAAGAGGATGAAGAGTGGAAAGGCACTTGGTCCTGATGATATACCTGTGGAGGTATGGAAGTGTCTCAGAGAGGTAGCTGTAGAGTTTCTGACTGGGTTGTTCAACAGGATCTTAGTGAGAAGATGCCCGAGGAATGTAGGAGAAGTGTGCTGGTGACCATCTTTAAGAACAAGGGAGATGTGCAGAGTTGTGGCACAGAGGAATAAAGCTGATGAGCCACACGATGAAGCTATGGGAAAGAGTAGTTGAAGCTAGACTAAGGGCAGAGGTGAACATCTGTGAGC
This sequence comes from Acanthochromis polyacanthus, assembly GCF_021347895.1. Lineage (NCBI taxonomy): Eukaryota > Metazoa > Chordata > Actinopteri > Pomacentridae > Acanthochromis > Acanthochromis polyacanthus. The sequence continues at coordinate 3,398,447 of NC_067118.1, forward strand.
AGCAGTATGGTTTCATGCCAAGAAACAGTACAACAGATGCAATACTTGCTTTGAGGATGTTGATAGAGAAGTACAGAGAAGGTCAGAAGGAGCTGCATTGTGTCTTTGTAGATCTGGAGAAAGCTTCTGACAGGGTGCCCAGAGAGGAACTGTGGTTTTGTATGAGGAAGTCTGGAGTGGCAGAGAAGTATGTTAGAGTGGTGCAGGACATGAATGAGGACTGTAAGACAGTGGTGAGGTGTGCTGTAGGTGTGACAGAGGAGTTCAAGGTGGAGGTGGGAGTACATCAGGGATCAGCTCTGAGCCCCTTCTTGTTTGCTATGGTGATGGACAGGATGACGGACGAGGTTAGACAGGAGTCTCCATGGACTATGATGTTTGCAGATGACATTGTGATCTGTAGTGAGAGCAGGGAACAGGTGGAGGAGAAGCTAGAGGCGTGGAGGTTTGCCCTGGAAAGGAGAGGAATGAAGGTTAGCCGCAGCAAGACGGAGTATCTGTGTGTGAATGAGAGGGACCAAGTGGAAGAGTGAGGTTACAGGGAGAAGAGATCAAGAAGGTGGAGGATTTTACGTACTTAGGGTCAACAGTCCAGAGCAATGGAGAGTGTGGAAAAGAGGTGAAAAAGCGTGTACAGGCAGTCTGGAACGGCTGGAGAAAAGTGTCAGGTGTGATGTGCAGGGATGGGATCCGCTGACTTCCGCCGATTTCATTTCAAGTTTGAACACTTTATTGTCGCTGATACTCCCGCGAGATGGTAACGACGTTAACGATAGCTTGCTAACGACGTTAACAAGCTGTCGTTCGATTGTAAACGGCCCAGCAATTGGAAGTCGCTGCGCCGCCGCCGCACACAGGAAAAAAATTACACTGGACATGAGACCGGTAATGTAGTAAGCTTTACCGGACTTCTGGTACACAAATCGGATTTGACCGATGATCCGACGTCATTGGCGCACACTGCTACATACCTCTTCACTCTTCCTCCCCAAACCGACTGTCATCTTCCTCGCTCGCGCTGCATTCAGGGTCGCTCGGACATCTCGCTCCCCCCCCCCTCTCTCACACACACACACACACACACACACACACACACACACACACACACACACACACACACACTGCTCTCTCGCCCTCTCTCATAACGGAGCCACACACTCTCATAACAAAAGTCTATATCCATGTAAATATCACCTACAGTCAGTAAAAGGAAATGTGCTCGCGAAATAAACAAACACATATTTTTATAAACGGTGAGAGGAAACGATGGAATCCAGAAATAAAATTAGAGGCATTTCTTTTCACCGTCTATAGGTGATGTTTGCATGGATATAGACTTTGTTAGGTAATGATGCTGACGGTTTTCGGGGAAGTTTTTATTTGTCTAGTGTCTTTATTTGACACACAACCAGGCGTAGTTGGGACAAACCTGCCACAAAACATCTGGAGATGTCACCAATTAACCTGATTGTCAGTTAAACTAGAACAGCGGTCACCAGAGTTCTTGACATTTTAATACTTAAAAATACTTGCTTGGACCATTAAAGCATTTTGTTCACACTGAGATCATGAGTTCTCAGAGTGATGTCTGCTTGCTCTAAATAAGACAAACAGGTCTTGTTTTCACAGTAAGTTGTGCAGAATTTGAGACCGGGAAGTGAAGTCAAGTCGCCACGAGTTCTCACTTTGACTTCCGGTTCTGCCAGTCGCTTCCAAATGGGAAAAGGCTTTTTATGTTTGTTCAAACCTTAAAATTGGTTTTAAAAAAAAAATGCAACGTTTTTTTCTTTCTCTATTTTTCGTTTTTCGAATTCCATTCTTAAACCAAAAAACAAAAATACAAACCGATTATTTGTTTTTTCTCATTTTATTTTGAAACAGAAAAACGAATGAGCAAATCATACACGGATTCAGTGCATGAATTCACTCTTATTTTACCCGTTTTTTGTTATAGCATAATAAAATAACTTAAAAGCATAGTATTTGCCGCGTGCAATAACTGGGAATAAAATGAATAGAAGCATAAGGTCCAGGTATGCTGGAGCAGAACTTCAAAATGCAGGCCATCAGAGTCAGATTTCTAAACTCTTGATGGTAAAGTATCTGACAGTTTTCATTTCTTTAAACATCCAAAAGTACTATGAGGCAACATTTACTGGCCAGTCTGAGGAACCTTCATAAGCATGAATGAAGATACATTCCAGAAGATTCCAGTGTAACCAGGTGGTGGAAACGTTCACGTATTTGCATAAGAAACAAACATGAACATGTGGAAATATGTTTGTTTTACACTAATCTGTTACTCTTCTGAATATATCTGTGGTACTGACTTATTGAAATAACATATATTATTTAGATTATAGACTTTCATTTGTTTCCAAACTTTTGGCTCACCCTGTACATATGCTGACCTTTCTGCTCTAGATCCATAATTTAAATAAGTTACAAGTTTGCATGAAATGGGAAAATGATCAGCTGTAGTTACAGTGTTCAGGGTACATCTGATGATACATTGTCAACGTTGCATGCACACTACCAGACTAAAGTTTGGACACACCTTCTCATTCAGTGGTTTTCAGTTTATTTGTATTGTTTCTACATTGGAGATTAATACTGAATATTAACATTCTTTTATTTACAACATACTTTCATATGTATACATGTACCGAATGAGAAGGTGTGTCCAAACATTTGACTGGTAGTGTGGATCAAGCTCATCCAACATGAAATGACAGCCACATCACTGTAAGGGGCAAAGCCTTTTCTTCTCTTGATCAGAGAAGCTCATCTTGCAGAAATCTGCTGGCCTGGAGAAGTCTGCTACTTTCACAAATGCTATGTAACAGACGTCATCACGTTAGAGTTGCTCCTCAAATCACATGCTTCATCTTGAAAGAATTGCGTGATATATGGACGGACAAAGAAGTCGTCTTTGTTACGTGAGTTTCTACAATAGCGGCCCGGTATCGGCAGTCCGACTCACTAAAGACTCCTCTCATGGAACAGCCTGGACATGACCGACTGGTTCCAGTCAGACCCGCGACAGACACTGAGAAGAAACTGTTGAGTATTATCAGCCTGCTGTCTTTTTTGTTCTGTCATTATTTAGATAGATAGATAGATAATGGAGGAGGACTGAGTGTGTCATCAGAAATAAAGGTGGACATATGAAGGACTGAAGGAACCAAAGAATCTTATGAAACATGGACTCACTTTACTTTCACTGAGTTCCTGCTGTGGAGCCTGAATTTAATATAGAATCTAAACTGATGGAATAAAATACTCTAGTGTAGATGTAATCTGATTACTGTGAGGAGATACCGTTTGGAATCATTTGATATTTCAGGGATATGACACAATAAAGGTCTTCATACAGGTTTTCATGTGTTCTATTTATTTGAATAACATACCAGAGAACACATGAAGTACATGAAGTACTTTTAGATGAATCATGTTTAATTCCAGATTTATCACTTTTTAATGAACTTTTTCCATCATTTCTGAGCCTCAGATCTTCATCAGTACAGCAGATAGAACCATGACATTTAGGAGGAAAAACACATTTTATACAGAATGTGGACACGGGGAATTACACTGGATATCAATGCGTGACACATTTCTCTATGGCTCCCACAGCAGCTCCAATAGCAGCTCCAGCAACAGCTCCTTCTGGACCCAGTACAGCTCCCATTGCAGCCCCCTTCCCCATATCAAGGAGCGAGTTGTCTCCTTCAGCCTGTTTTCTTCCATCTACAGCATCTACAGCCATCATTTGTGGATATGCTTTCATAAGCTGTACTTGCTTCTCTTTTATGGCTTTCTCAGCTTCCTGTAACATCTCGTTGGTGAAGCATTTTTCCCCATTCCTCTGAACCAGAGTGTTGATCTTTATCAGAAGCTCTTTGACCTGAGAATGATCCTTGGATCTGTTGTTAAAAACATGATATTCTCCCCGACACTGACTGATGAACTTCTTCAGAGCTGGGTTTCCTTCTATTATGTCTTCTATGGACTTGCCGTCTTCCTCCAGATCGTCTCCACAGGTGAACAGGGCCATGGTGTATTCTGCTGAATTCTCTCCAAACAGCTCCTGGATGAGTCTCACTGTTTGCTGTTCTTCTTCAGTGAATCTTCCTGCCTGGATCACCACCAGGAACACATGAGGACCAGGAGCAGAGAAGGAGATGCACTTAGAGATCTCTAATTTTATCACATCATTAGATTGGACGGTGTCAAACAGACCTGGAGTGTCGACTACAGCCAGAGTTTGAGCTCCAAACTCTGTTTCCTTCTGACACTTGGCAAGAAGATGAGGTGGATTCAAAACGTTCTTCTCCTATGATGGTGTTTCCTGCTGCACTCTTTCCAGCTCCAGTTTTTCCAACCAGGACAATCCTGAGGTGATCGTCCTCTTTACCTGTGGGAAGATAAAACACAAACTATCAGCTGCTGCTGAGAGATAATTGGTCAGGATGAATGATAAGCTGCTGGAACACAGCTGTCAGTGTCCACAGTGTTCTACATCAGCAGATATGACTAAACTAAGAGGAAGCATCCAGAATGACTAAAAAGTGAAAGAAAATGTCCATAATTATTTAAATAGTTGACAAAATGATTTTAAAAAATCCCAGAATGACTCAAAATAAGCCTGGCGGCCGTCTCTCAATTGTCTTTCGACCTTCAAAAAATTCCTGGATCCAGACGGTGATTCGGATCACCTCCAAAATCTAATCGATTCTTACTCTTGCTCTTAAGGACATCCTGTAAAAATTTGGTGAAAATTCGTCCATGACTTTTTGAGTTATGCTGTTAACAAACAGACACACACACACACACAGACGGACAGACAAACAAACTCCGGTGATTACATAACCTCCTGGCGGAGGTAATAAGTCAAAGTCTAAAATAAAATTGATTAAAATTGTCAAACAATACAAAAATTTGTCCGAAATGACACATATTTCACTTTTCTAACATTAAAGTTGTCTGAAAAACTAGAAATGATCAAAACACCAACAAGTCCAACAGTCAAACAACATCCATAAAGTAATCAGATTACAGTCAGACAGAAGTTCACCTCCATCATAGTAAAGAGTGTTTAAAGCTGGAAATGTTCTCACCAGACTGAGATTTGCTGCAGGACATGTTTGCTTCTTGGTTGAAGTCGAGTCTCTTCTGATGTCTTCAGTCCTTTGGCTCACAGCTTATATAGTCCTGATAGTGTGATTCAGTGATTTGCCTTTTTTTTTTTACTGTCTATAGATATGTATAGAATCCTGATAACACTTTGCACTATGAGACCATGTAGTCAAAGTGAAACTTAGAAGCTAATGAGTAAAGAAACTCTCTGAACTGTCGTGACTCTGTTTCCCGTAAACCAACACTTTATTCTAAATACCTCCACCTCCCTCCTCCTTTTTCCGTTGTTCATTGTAGCAGGAAAACCGAGATCAGGAAAATCAGCAGAGACTTGTTTTGTTTTGTCAGATCCTTTGTTGAAATAAATGGACAGCAGTGACTTTTGAAGAGTTTTGCTGTTTTTATTCATTAATCAGTGAGAAAAGTGATGCTGTTCTACGATTCATTGACTTGATGAGACTTGTGGCTCATTATTTCACTGTGTGGAACTCAGAGTTTGTGGTAACTCTTAAACATAGTACATGTAAACTGACAGTTTAGTAATATGCTCTCAAATGTGATTTCTTTTACTGGGATGAATACGGTCCTACTGATTTATTTTGACCTGGATATTTTAGTAATGTAGATGCTAGCATTAGTAATTAGGTTTGAACTAAATATTCCGTGTCTTCAGCATCCAGAGAGGGTGATCACATAGCAGACTCAATATTAGTGTATAGTGGAATAAGAGCAGAGCAAAATGTTAACATTAGTTAAAGCTAAAATGTTCACATTCAAGTTAAAAACATGTCAGTTATGCCAACTTATGTTTGTCACACATTTGCATTGGAGCACATGCCTGGTCACAACAACATGTCATAGTACAGTATGTGACAAGAAAAATGTCATAGTAAGTATGTGGCAAACATTTTTTTGGTGTGTGTTGTAAGAAAAAACATTTGTATCGTATGTTGCAAAAAACACCATACTTCAGTATGTTGACAAGGAAAAGATTTCAGTAAAGTCTGTCAGGTGGCAGAGCGGGTTATCCAGTAATCGAAGTGGTTCGGTTCCCGCTTTGTCCGAGTCGTGCGGTTGTGTCCTTGGTAGGGCTGCACGATATATCAAAAAATATCATTATTGTGAAAATGGTAAGTGCGATATCCATATTGCAAAGTTGTGCAATAATTTTATGGTTATTTAGATGTATAAATTATGCTTTTTGCATGCATAGATGTTTTCTTGTGGCCAATTGAGCGTGACCTTAAACCCCCCTCCCCACACCCTGAATAGCACTTTTGCTACCAGCGGAAAGGGAAAGCGCCACAACACAACATGGCAAGACACAAGAAAGGCGACTGTAATGAACAACTTGTGCCTAAAAAACAGCGCACCTCCGAAAGTTGGGAGTACTACGGCTTTAGGAGACAGGACGAGTCACAGACGCAAGAACTTTGCAAGTCATGCCAAAAAATTTTGCCTACGTCGTGAGGAAACACTACAAATCTGCACAGCCACCTCGAACACAACCACAAGGAACTGTATGACGTTTTCTTACAATCTAAAACACCATGAGCTACTCTAATGAAGGCAGACAAATGAAAAGGCAAGCACACAGACAACAACTGGTTAAAGTTTTTCATCTGTTATGCCAAGCGCCATCAAGGTTTAACTGCGGCCATTACACGTTATACCATGAAATGCACACTCTCTGTTAATGCCGTATGCAAAGAAGGGTTTTTTTTGGATATGCTGAAAGAATTCGGCCGCAGATACCAAGTGCCATCACGGAACTACAGCCATGGCCGTAAGTTTGGACACAAGTACCATGACGCTTGTGAATCTTAGAAAATACCACAAAATTGTCACTTACAATATACAGCCATGGCCATAAGTTTGGACACAGCATGACTTATTCTGTTTTGATGTCTATTACACAACATAAGTATATTGTAAGTGACAATTTTGTGGTATTTTCTAAGATTCACAAGTGTCATGGTACTTGTGTCCAAACTTATGGCCATGGCTTTATTGTTCCGAAGTCATCATTCCGCAGATGTACGAGGCATGCTTCGGGCTTGTAAAAGCGGAGCTAAATTATGTGGATTTCTTTGCAAGCACCACAGATTTATGGTCCAGTCGTACTACTGAGCCTGACATGAGTTTTACTGTTCACTTTCTCACAAATGGCTTCGAACTCAAAACACACTGCCGAGAAGTCTCCTACTTTCCAGACTCCAGCACTGGTGAAAATATGGCGGCTGCCCAGCGGGATGTGTTGACGAACTGGGGGTTGCTGGAAGAGAAACAAGTGGCTATCACATCGGACAATGGCACTAATAGCCAATATCGCAATATATATCGATATCACAGTTCTTGACACCCATATCGCACATATTTCCAATATCGTGCAGCCCTAGTCCTTGGGCAAGACACTTTACCCACCTTGCCTCCAGTGCTACTACTCCGTTGGCATGGATTGGCAGCCACGCTTCCATCAGTCAGCCCCAGGGCAGCTGTGGCTACAAATATAGTTTACCACCATCAGAGTGAGAATGTGTGAGTGAATGAATAATGGATCCATTGAACACGCTTTGTGTGCCTTAATAGAAAAGTGCTATATGAAGCTAATCCATTATTATTATTATTATTATTATTATTATTATTGTTATCATCATCATCATTATGCTACTTTAAACTTTTCTTCTTGTCAGTATTTGATTCAAACTTTTCATATATAAAAATGTATTTGGTGATAAAATGGATTCTGATTCAGGCTTTCTAAAAAAAAAAAAAACGCAACAGTTGACCAAAGAAAAAACAAAACAAAGGAATATTTATAATTTATTATTAACATGTTTTAGAGTCTCACCGCTGTTTAGAAGCTGCATTTAGTGAGGAACTGATCAATAAGTTCGATCTGCATCTCTTTCTGTTGTGATTCTAATTTCCTGGACATTCAGTCGCCTGAAAGCTGCAGCGGAAAAGGTCAGAAAATCCATTTCAGGTTTTCCAGCTAAGGAGGAGGGAGGTGGAGGCTTTTAGAATAAAGTGTTGGTTTACGGGAAACAGAGTCACGACGGTTCAGAGAGACAGTTTCTTTACTCATTCACTTGTTAGTTTCACTTTGACTCCGTGGTCTCATAGTGCAGAGTGTTATCAGGATTCTATACATATCTATAGACAGTAAAAAAGCAAAGCATTAAATCACGCTATCAGGTCTCTGGAAGACACGAGCCAAAGGACTGAAGACATCAGAAGAGACTCGACCTCAACCAAGAAGCAAACATGTCCTGCAGCAGATCTCAGTCTGGTGAGAACATTTCCAGCTTTAAACACTCTTTACTATGATGGAGGTGAACTTCTGTCTGACTGTAAACTGATTACTTTATGCATGTTGTCTGACTGTTGGACTTGTTGGTGTTTTGATCATTTCTAGTTTTTCAGACAACTTTAATGTTAGAAAAGTGAACCTTTTGTGATTTTGGACAAATTTTTGTAGTGTTTGACAATTTTAATATATTTAATTTTAGACTTTGAATTGTGTGTGATAGTTATTTCTCATTTTGTAGCAATTTCACTACGTTTTGTCCTTGTCCACAAATTCTTTCATTTTAAGCTGTTTTGAATCATTCTGGGATTTTTTTTTATCATTTAGTCAACTATTTCAGTATGTGTGAACATTTTCTTTCACTTTTTAGTCATTCTGGATGCTTCCTCTTAGTTTAGTCATATCTGCTGATGTAGAACACTGTGGACACTGACAGCTGTGTTCCAGCAGCTTATCATTCATCCTGACCAATTATCTCTCAGCAGCAGCTGATAGTTTGTGTTTTATCTTCCCACAGGTGAAGAGGACGCTCACCTCAGGATGGTCCTGGTTGGAAGAACTGGAAATGGAAAGAGTGCAGCAGGAAACACCATCATCGGAAGAAGATGTTTTGAATCCACCTCATCTGCTGCTTCTGTGACAGCAGAGTGTCAGAAGGAAACAGTCGAGTTTGGAGCTCAAACTCTGGCTGTAGTCGACACTCCAGGTCTGTTTGACACCGTCCAATCAAATGATGAGGTGAAATTAGAGATCGCTAAGTGCATCTCCTTCTCTGCTCCTGGTCCTCATGTGTTCCTGGTGGTGATCCAGGCAGGAAGATTCACTGAAGAAGAACAGCAAACAGTGAGACTCATCCAGGAGCTGTTTGGAGAGAAGTCATCAGAATACACCATGGCCCTGTTCACTCGTGGAGACGATCTGGAGGAAGAAGACAAGTCCATAGAAGACATAATAGAAGGAAACCCAGCTCTGAAGAAGTTCATCAGTCAGTGTTGGGGAGCATATCATGTTTTTAACAACAGATCCAAGGATTTCTCTCAGGTCGAAGAGCTGCTGAAGAAAATCAACACTCTGGTTCAGAGGAACGGAGGAAGATGCTTCACCAACAGACGCTGATGGGTTGGGGGCTGTAATTGGAACTGCAATGAGTCCAACTGAAGCTGCTGTTGCTGCCACTGTGGTAGAAATCCAGAAATTACTGAATGAGGAGAAATGTGTCATCCAGTGATATCCAGTGTAATTCACCGTTTCCACATTCTGTATAAAATGTGTTTTTCCTCCTAAATGTCATGGTTCTATCTGCTGTACTGATAAAGTTCTGAGGCTCAGAAATGATGGAAAAAGTTCATTAAAAAGTGATAAATCTGGAATTAAACATGATTCATCTAAAAGTACTTCATGTGTACTCTGGTATGTTATTCAAATAAATATAACACAAGAAAATCTGTGTGAAGACCTTTATTGTGTCATATCCCTGAAATATCAAATGATTCCAAACTGTATCCCCTCACAGTAATCAGATTACTTCTGCACTAGAGTATTTCATTACAACAGTTTAGATTCTATATTAAATTCAGGCTCCACAGCAGGAACTCAATGAAACTGAAGTGAGTCCATGTTTCATAAGATTCTTTGGTTCCTTCAGTCCTTCATAGTCAGAATGGAGTTGTGGATATCCGCAGTCTTAGTTCCGGACAGTGCAATCTAGGTATTAAATGTTAAAACGGCTTGCCATAGACGGTGTCTCTCCCTTCCCCTTTTTCCTTTTTAGGCGTTTTGCACTCTGTGGCCGCTGCAACAGCTGCAGCTGATTAAGATCAGCTGCTGGATTGAAGGCACGTGCGGTCCCAGCCAATCAGCCTCCGCCACCACGACCACAAAAGCCGACGCCACTCGTCCTCGTGTGCTGGATCGTGAAAAGCCACTAGTAATTAACTCTTGTGTTTATAGTCTTTGTTCCGCTCTCGTTGTGTGCCTCTAAGCAATTCTGCTCTCCTCTCTGTCGCAGTTATTGATCAGCAGCACCTTCTGAATGCCGTCTGAGATCGCTCCATTCTCCATTTGGATTCCTCCGATGCCACACGGCAACCACCTACCGTTCCGTCCAGCGTCCATGCCAGCCATCCCCTCCGTCACAGTCAACCCCAGACTTCTCCACGGCCGGGACCCAGTCCAAGCATCCAGAGTCCTTTGAGTTTTTCGTTTACGTCTAGTTATCTTTCGAGTTTAGTGTCTCATTCTGAGTTGTACCAGCCTTAAGCTGCGCTTTGAGTTTATCCTTGCTTCTCGCTTGCGTATTGAGCTAAGTTTTGATTTTGAGTGAAATTCTGTTTAATCTTTTGAGTTATCAGCCATTGGCTTTGCTTTTTGTTATCCTTTTGGTTTTGTTTAAGTTTACAGTGCTTCAGTTCTTACCGGAGAAATACTTACCGTAAGTCTGGGTTGTCATTCGTCTTCCTAGCCACTAGTAGCAGCAGCGAGTCTTCTACCACTCTGTAGTTCCGCTTAGCCTCTGTCTGCTAACTGAATCCTGTGTTGATTATTATATTTTTGGCAATAAAGCCTCTAAATCTTACCACTCGGCCTACCTGTTCATTCCCTGCATTTGAGCTCACCTTCTGAAACCCTGACAACTTTAAAGGCCTCCACCTCCCTCCTCCTTTTCCACTGTTCATTGTATTAGCAGGAAAACCTGAAGTGGTTCTTTGAGTTCTACGGACTGAACTGAAAAGAAGAGATCAGGAAAACCAGCAGTGGACCTGTTTTGTTGGATCACATCCTTTGTTGAAATAAATGGACAGCAGTGACTTTTGAAAAGTTTTGTTGTTTTTATTCCTGTTCTATGATTCATTGACTTAATGAGACTTTAACTCATTATTTCACTGTGTGGAACTCAGAGTTTGTGGTAAATATTGAACATATTCCATGTAAACTGACAGCAGTAATATGCTCTGGAATGTGATTTGTCTTACTGAAATGAACAGGGTTTGACTGATTTATTTTGATCTGTGTGTGCTAGCATTAGGAATTAAGTTTGAGCTAAAATGTGGCAAAAAAAGGTATACTATGTCATAAGAAAACATTAGTACAGTATATTACAGGAAATATCTTTGTACAGTTTGTCACAAAAACATCAGTTTAGTGTGTTGACAAGAAAAACATCATAGTAAAGTCTGTGATAATAAAATCTCATAGTATAACATGTTGTAAAATAAGGGGGTGTAAGTATTTTTGAAAAAATATTTTGGTGTACCGTGTCATAAAAAACACATTATAGTATTGTATTTTACAACAAAATATTGTGATATAGTATATTGTGAAACACTTTATAGTTTATGTTGACAAGTAAATCATCAGTAAAATGTGCTGTAAAAATGAGAAAAGCGATGTTCTACGATTCATTGACTTGATGAGACTTATGATTCATTATTTCACTGTGTGGAACTCAGTTTGTGTTAAATATTAAATATAGTACATGTAGACTGACATTTATAATATGGTCTGACGTGATTTCTCTTACTGGATGAACAGGGTTCTCCTGAATCATTTTGACCTGGATATTTTAGTAATGTATATGCTGGCATTAGGAATTAAGTTTGAGCTCGTATGTGACAAAAAAATATTGGTGTGCTATGATGTAAAAAAAACATGAGTACAGTATGTCAAAGGAAATATCTTAGCATAGTATGTTGCAAAAAACTGTCAGTCTGTTGACAAGAAAAAAATCACAATAAGGTATGTGGTAAAACCTCATAGTATAGTACACAGCAGAAAAGGTATTAGTATTTTGCAGAAATATTTTGGTAGATAGAGCATGTCATAAAAAAGACAAAATAGTCTAATTTTTTTCTTTCTTTTTTTTAACAAAAAATACTGCGATATGTTCTGTCACAAAAAAATCATAGTCTAATACCTACGTACCTCATGTAGTATGTACCGTCAGATAGATGTCACTCTGGATAAAAGAATGTTAAAAAAATACAAATTGTAAATTGCCATAAAAATGACATGTAATAAAAAAATGCCATAGTACAGTCTATTGTAAAAGACTTCATATTATCTCAGCAGTTTCATTCTTTAATCATAAAATTATCGAAACATATTAGTTTTTTTGCATTTAAAATATTAAAGTGTTTGCAATTTAAAATGATGTAACATGCACTGTGCGCACATTCTCACGCCAAGTTTGTTTTTATAAATCACAACCTTTGAGTTTGTTTTGTGTGTACGCAAGCTTTATAAATGAGGCCCCAGATCAGTATCCCACTTTTCACTGATTTCATGCAATACTTAGATTAAAAATGTTCCTTTAAGTTTTTTGAGCAGTTTATATAGATTATATAGAATATAGATTGAGTATATTATGTAAATATTGAGATTTTTAAGAATAGTTTCATGTTAAAATAAAGCATTATAATATCTCAACAAGTTCATTTTTTCATCATGAAATTACAGCCCGATCTCACGAGGATTCGTGAAACTGTTACGTAAGTTTTAGTTTCGGTTTCGTGCGCACCAACACGATTTCGTCATGTTTTTCGTGCCGCTCACCACGAAATGCGCACCAATGTATTTTAAACGGCGGACTTTTCGTGCCACCCAGAACGTATTTCAAACGAATGTGTGTATTATATTTTAATGTAAAACCGCGGCGAATCCAACGCTATATTTTGCATGACATCGTCCCTAACCATAACCCTAACCATAACCCGGTGGTACACTTACCAATTTGCATAGGAATTTAAAGAATGTCCGGCGGCCGGCGGCCGCAAACGCGATCACACAAGCAGTATACGCCGATGGACAGCTTAGATCGTCATGAATCCGCCGGTATAAACCACTTTCAGCTGTGATTACCACAGCGGGTTTCGTTGTGAGCAACACGAAAAACATTTCGTGGTGAGCGGCACGAAAAACTATGACGAAATCGTGTTGGTGCGCACGAAAAAGAAACAAAAATTTACGTAACAGTTTCACGAATCCCCGTGAGACCGTGTTGGAAATTAGCATAACACATTAGTTTATTTGCATTTGAAATGTTAAAATGATCACAATTCAAAATGAAATATTGTGTAAATGTGTGTAAAAGTGTAAATACAGAAGAAAAGTGTCAGTTTGGTACACGTGTGACTTGACAAAGAGCCAGTTTTGAGTTTTTATTTGGTTCCTGCATCAACATCTTCTCTGAATGTATCCATTAAAGGTTCCTTCAGGGTTCTTGAATGCTCCCAGAGTTCCTTGAGGTTCTCTTGATTGTCAGACTGTTCACTAATCAGGGATGTTTCTGCCGTTATTTCCCATCAGGTGGTTCAAACAAGAAGCTCCACAGGAAGAGTCTGGACCTCAGTTCGTCTGTGGACCAATAAACTGATGAGGAAACATGGATCAGAGGTGAGTGTGAAGGAAAACTAAGATTCTGAAGTCTTGAATTAAAAGAGGAAACAGTTGGAATGAAGGTTCACTGTTTTGGACATCATTGTTGAAGGTTCAGGAATGTGCTGATGATTTACAGAAGTTCAATGAATTATTCAGACTCTTTAATGTTAACAGTGACAGTTCAGACGCAGCGGCTTCTTATTTCAGATACAATAAGTAAAATAATTTAAAGATCTGAACTCGTCAGCAGCAGCTTCTTTCTGTCTCTGCTGGTGGGTTTGAAGGGTTTTACTGCCACCTTGTGTCTGATCATAGTTACTGCTCCACACAGGTTTCTGGACTCCACATCATTTTTTTCTGTTTCACAGTTGTGCTCATAAGTTTATAAACTCTGGTAGAATGAGTAAAATATGCACCATTCTTTAATGAAAACATGAACAATGAGAGCAAATACAATAATATGATAATAACTTTGTCTGAAACACTAACCCTAAATGGAAGAAAAGATTTACCGTGATCAACCATATATTTATTTTATTTGACCTTTATCTTACCAGGTAGAACTGTTTGAGAACCAGTTCTCAGTTGCAAAGCAAAAGGAATAAGGAAAGAGAACAAAAAATTATAGATGGATGGATGGATGGATGGATGGATGGATGGATGGATGGATAGATGATGGAGGAGGACTGAGTGTGTCATCAGAAATAAAGGTGGACATATGAAGGACTGAAGGAACCAAAGAATAAAGAAGACAAGTCCATAGAAGACATAATAAAAGGAAACCCAGCTCTGAAGAAGTTCATCAGTCAGTGTCGGGGAGGATATCATGTTTTTAACAACAGATCCAAGGATTTCTCTCAGGTCGAAGAGCTTCTGAAGAAAATCAACACCCTGGTTCAGAGGAACGGAGGAAGATGCTTCACCAACGACATGCTGCAGGAAGCTGAGAAAGCCATAAAAGAGAAGCAAGAAGAGCTGATGAGACAAAATCCACACATGACGGCTAAAGATGCAAGAAAAGAGGCTGAAAAAGTCAACAGGTTTATCACGGTTATTCATGCTGCTGCTTTGGGGGCTCTAGCTGGAGCTGCTGCAGGTCCAGCTGGAGCTGTTGCTGGAGCTGCTGTTGTGGGAGGTGCTGCTGCAGTTATGCGTCTTACAACAAAATTAGTGGAAGAGAAGAAATGTGTCATCCAGTGATATCCAGTGTAATTCACCGTGTCCACATTCTGTATAAAATGTGTTTTTCCTCCTAAATGTCATGGTTCTATCTGCTGTACTGATAAAGTTCTGAGGCTCAGAAATGATGGAAAAAGTTCATTAAAAAGTGATAAATCTGGAATTAAACATGATTCATCTAAAAGTACTTCATGTACTTCATGTGTTCTCTGGTATGTTATTCAAATAAATAGAACACATGAAAACCTGTGTGAAGACCTTTATTGTGTCATATCCCTGAAATATCAAATGATTCCAAACGGTATCCCCTCACAGTCATCAGATTACTTCTACACTAGAGTATTTTATTCCATCAGTTTAGATTCTATATTAAATTCAGGCTCCTGTTCATTGATTTCTTGTGACACATTGTATCACTGGTTGTAAATGAACTCAAAAATTTTGTCTGTTTTGAATTTTAAAGAGCTGAAAAGATGGAGTTGTGCTCTTAAGTTTACAGAACCTGTCAAAAAAAGTTGTGACATTGTGTCCATTTTAGTTTTAGAAAATATATTTGATCATGGAAAAACTTTTCTTTCACTTAAGATTGATTTAGGACAAAGTTATTAATCACACTATTGTATTTGCTCTGATTATTCATTTATTTATTAAAGAATGGTGCATATTTTACTCATTCTACCAGAGTATGTAAACTTATGAGCACAACTGTGAAACAGAAAAAAATGATGTGGAGTCCAGAAACCTGTGTGGAGCAGTAACTATGATCAGACAAGGTGGCAGTAAAACCCTTCAAACCCACCAGCAGAGACAGAAAGAAGCTGCTGCTGATGAGTTCAGGTCTTTAAATGAATTATTTTATGTATTTCCTCTTTATTTAACTGTCATAAGTCAGGGTGGCCTGAGGTCTGTTTTTGACCAATTCTGATTTTACCTTTATATTTCACCTTTAAAACTATAGAGAAACTTGGCTTTGGACACCACTGGACATTTCAGCACGACAACGACCCAAAACACACAGTAAAGTAGTGAAGAAAGAGTTAGCGGTCTAAAACATAAATGTTTTGGTGTCCCAGCCAGAGTCCTGACTTGAATCCAGCTGAGAATCTGTGGAGGGAGCTGAAGATCAGAGTGATGGCAAGGAGACCTTCCAACCTGAAAGAGCTGGAGCTCATCGGTTAAGCTGAATGGACAAAAATACCAGTGGAGACTTGCACAATGCTGGTCAGCAATGATAAGAAGTGTTTGACTGGTGTAATAGCCAATAAAGACTTTTAATTTTGATTATTGAGGAAGGGTGAGAATAATTTTGGACATGCCACTTTTTGTTCAAATATAAATGAAGGCTGACATATTTTTTTCCACAATAATGGCTCTTGTACATTGTCTTATTATCTTTTGGGAGACGCCTGTGTCATTTCCAATCAAAAAACCTTGCTGGTCAAATAAAAGTAACTTTCAGTCAAAATTTGCTAGGGGTATGAATAATTTCAGGCTTGACTGCAGGTATTATCCTATGACTTTTTGGTGTGACAGAATATATCACAGTGTTTTGTGTAAAATATTATTCAGTGATGTGTTTTTATGACACGCTATACCAAATTATTTCTGCAAAATACTAATACCTTTTTCTTCCCTGTACTTTCATGACATGCTATACTAAGATATTTCCTGTGACACACTGTAAAACATTTTTAACATCATAGTCCACCGCTGACCAAAACACCCCGGACGTGTCCCCCCCCCCCCCCCCCCCCCAAACTCCATCCTATTTTAACCGGTTTATTAAAACCTCATTTTGCTCCAGTCTCGTCTCCCATCTGTTTGCTCTCTGCTCAGGTTCTCCTCCCACATCCTGACAGAACCCCATTCATCCTGGGAAAAGAAATCACATTTGAGAGCATATTACTACTGTCAGTTTACATGTACTATATTTATCAATTAACACAATCTCTGAGTTTCCCACAGTGAAATAATGAACCACAAATCTGACCAAGTCAATGAATTGTAGAACAGCATCATTTTCCTCCATGCTGAGGACAATCAGAATCAGCTTTAATGACCAAGTACATAGAAAACATACAAGGAATTTGTGTTTTAACCCTAACCCTAGGAATGAGGAAAGAATAATAGAAAAAAAAAATAAACCAAAACATTTATGCATGTAGAGCAGAAAATAAATATCCAGCAGTGCAGAATGAGAATGGAGGAGGACTGAGTGTGTCATCAGAAATAAAGGTGGACATATGAAGGACTGAAGGAACCAAAGAATCTCATGAAACATGGACTCACTTCAGTTTCATTGAGTTCCTGCTGTGGAGCCTGAATTTAATATAGAATCTAAACTGAAAAAGACACATTATAGTATCGTATTTTACAACAAAATATTGTGATGTAGTATATTGTGAAACACTTTATAGTTTGTTATGTTGACAAGTAAATCATCAGTAAAATGTGCTGTAAAAATGTCGTAGTATAGTTCCTACCTCCCTCGTCTTGTTTTTACTGTCAGATGTACACTACCAGTCAAAAGTTTGGACACACCTTCTCATTCCATGTTTTTCTTTATTCTTCCTACTTTCTACATTGCAGATACATACTGAAGGAACAAAACTAGGAAGCAAAATATTTCAACTCATGTCGCAAACAAACAATTGTGAAATAAGTCCAAACATGTTTTATATTTTAGGTTCTTTGGTTCCTGCTTTGAACACTCTTGGTATTCTCTGGATGAGCTTCATGAGGCTGAACCTGAAATGGAACCATCAGATGTGTTGCAGAAATCAGGTTGGTCCACAGTTGACAGCCCTGTTTGACAACTGTTAGGATTCATATGATGGCAAGAACCAATCAGGAGAAAGAGAAGCGACAGTCCATCATTACGATAAGACCTGAAGGTCAGCCAGACCAGGAACCGGCAAAAACTCTGAATGTGTCTCCAAGTGCAGTCATAGAAACCATCCGGTTCTACGACCAAACCGGCTCATATGAGGACCATCCAGGAAAGGAAGACCAAGAGTTTCCTCTGAGGAGAAGTTCATCTGAGTCTCCAGCCTCAGAAATGGAAAGTTAACAGCAGCTCAGATTAGAGTCCAGATAAATGCCACCCAGAGTTCTAGTAGCAGACACATCTCTACATCAGCTGTTCAGAGCAGACTGACCAATCAGGCCTTTATGGTCCAACAGCTGCTCAGAAACCAGATTAGATGACAGACTCAATCCTCCTCCATTGTCAGTCTGCACTACTGGTTATATATTTTCTTCTCTACATTCATAAATCTCTGTATAATTTTGTTTTAATTTTTATTTTCTTTTTCTCTTTCCTTCTTCCTGGGGACACACCAACAGACCAAACCAAATTCCTTGTAACTCAAGGAATGCAGATAATCAGGCTGTTTAAACTGTTGGCAACTTGTTTCCTGTAAACAAATACTTCATTCTGAAGGCCTCCACCACCTCCTCCTTTTTCTGCTGGTCATTGTGTTAGCACGAAAACTTTTAGAATAAAATGTTGATTTACAGGAAACAGGTTAGCGACGGTTGAAACAGGGAGAGCACCTGAATTCCTTCATTTTTTACTTTCACATTGATTCTGATCTCATGATGCAGAGCTTTTGGACACTTCATGAATTTGTGAAATACTGCATTAAGAATCACTCTGAGGTCTTCAAGTGTAGTTTTTTTTAGTCCAGTCAGAGATACACTCTGCAGAAACAGACCAACCAACAGCTGGAAGACAAACTAAGATCTGGATGTCCAAGAGTTTCTTCAACAAGAAATGACCGCATCTTGATCTGCATGTGCAGGAAAACCACTGAATGACATGACAGGAGCTTCAGCAGCAGTGGTCAAACCAAACTGCTGTCCAGTGTTCCACCAGCACTTTCAGATCATGGCTGAAGGTCCTACAACGCTGTCCAGAACCCCCTGATCAATGAGAGATGGAGGATAACCCGGTATCACTGGGTCCAAGCACACCAGAACTGGAAGAGTCACAATTTAGTATGTCGTCTGAAAATGGAAAAACATCATAGTTTAGAATGTCGTCTGAAAATGGAAAAACATCATAGTTTAGAATGTCGTCTGAAAATGGAAAAACATCATAGTTTAGAATGTCGTCTGAAAATGGAAAAAACATCATAGTTTAGAATGTCGTCTGAAAATGGAAAAAACATCATAGTTTAGAATGTCGTCTGAAAATGGGAAAAACATCATAGTTTAGAATGTCGTCTGAAAATGGAAAAAACATCATAGTTTAGAATGTCGTCTGAAAATGGAAAAAACATCATAGTTTAGAATGTCGTCTGAAAATGGAAAAAACATCATAGTTTAGAATGTCGTCTGAAAATGGAAAAAAACATCATAGTTTAGAATGTCGTCTGAAAATGGAAAAAACATCATAGTTTAGAATGTCGTCTGAAAATGGGAAAAACATCATAGTTTAGAATGTCGTCTGAAAATGGAAAAAAACATCATAGTTTAGAATGTCGTCTGAAAATGGAAAAAACATCATAGTTTAGAATGTCGTCTGAAAATGGGAAAAACATCATAGTTTAGAATGTCGTCTGAAAATGGAAAAAAACATCATAGTTTAGAATGTCGTCTGAAAATGGAAAAAACATCATAGTTTAGAATGTCGTCTGAAAATGGAAAAAACATCATAGTTTAGAATGTCGTCTGAAAATGGAAAAAACATCATAGTTTAGAATGTCGTCTGAAAATGGAAAAAACATCATAGTTTAGAATGTCGTCTGAAAATGGAAAAAACATCATAGTTTAGAATGTCGTCTGAAAATGGAAAAAACATCATAGTTTAGAATGTCGTCTGAAAATGGAAAAAACATCATAGTTTAGAATGTCGTCTGAAAATGGAAAAAACATCATAGTTTAGAATGTCGTCTGAAAATGGGAAAAAAAATGTCAAAGTTTAGTATTTCGTCTGAAATGTGAGTAAAATGTCATGGATTATTACGTCATTTAAAATGACACTAAAAAGTCACAATTTAATATATATTTAAATGAAAAAAAACATCATAGTGTAGTATCTCATCCAAAATGAGACGAAAACATCTTAGTTTAGTATGTCGTCCAAAACTTTCACTAAAATGTAACAGTTTAGTGTGTTGTTGGAAAGTTAAGAAAACATCATAGTTTAGTTTGTCGTCCGAAATGTAGAAAAAATGTCATAGATTGTTGTCATTCAAAATATCAGTAAACAGTCACAATTTAATGTTATCCGAAAATGGAAAAAAAAAGCGTCATAGTTTAGTATCTCCTCCGAAAGTTTTTTAAAAAAGTTGCAGTTTAGTATGTCATCCAAAATATGTCAAAAATGTCATAGTTTAGTATGTCGTCAAAAATGTTGAAAAAATGTCATAGATTATTGTCATTCAAAATATCAGTAAACAGTCACAATTTAATGTTATCCGAAAATGGAAAAAAAAGCGTCATAGTTTAGTATCTCGTCCGGAAGTTTAAAAAAAAAAAGTTGCAGTTTAGTATTTCGTACAAAATGGGGAAAAAATGTCAACGTTCAGTGTTTCATCTGAAGTGGGAGTAAAATGCCACAGATTATGACATTCAAACTGTCACTAAAAAGTCACAAATTAATGTCATCCCAATGTCATCATAGTTTAGTATGTGCTCCAATATTTCACTAAAATAATATAATTTGTCGTCTAAAAATTGATAAAACACATCATAGTCATCCAAAACGTCACAAAATTGTCATAGTTTAGTATCTTATGTCTCAACAAAGCTAAGTGTAGAGAAAACTGCAAAACGCCCTGGATTAATATGTGATTAAACTGTCAGAGAAAAGTTAACTTTGACCTTCACAGGATGCTGTCTCAGTGTGTGTTTGTCGGTGTGATGTGATGATTTGTGCCATCAAACATGGAGTCCATCAGCTTGTTTTTGGTCTTTATTCGAGTTAAATGAAGGTTCACTCAGAGGTGTTTCTCAGCTGAACACTCAGTTCTCAACGTGTTTGGAGGGAAATCCAGGCGAGGAATCAAAAAGCCCTTAACTGCTGGGAAACTGTCCGAAATGTAAAAGCAAAACGGGAAAAAAACGGAAACACAAGAGTTCAGACGAGACAAAAACACCACCAAGATGCAGTCCTCTCTGTCAATAAAAAACATCAGACGTTTAAATAAGAAAAGCTGAACAAACACTGGCAAATAAAAAAGAGACAAAAAGTCTTTTCAGTTCATAGTTTGTGGACGACAGTTATGAGAATAAAACACAAAGTTCCACAGGCAGCAGGAAGCTCAGCATCTCAGGCCTCCTTTTAAACTCCACTCATTCATGCTATTAATCTACTCAGACACAAACCATCCTTTTCTCAGACTCTTTCACATCTTTTCTCAAGTTTTCTCACAGTAAATATTCTATGGAAGCTCATTTGTGTCAGTAAGAGGCATTTAAATCTTTACTTTGACTTTCTGTTATGAAAATCTTCCTATTTTGACCAAATTTCCACTTTTTTACCTCGTAATTGTTATTTTCAGGGTCAATTACACAACAAATCTTTAGAAAATATCTCAATTATGTTAAAATTTTGTTGCAAAATTTACATTTTTCATGCCTTCATTTAACAAATTTGAAGTTTATTAACAATATTTGATGTAAAATTAGTTTTTTACAAAATGTAATTCTGACTTTCTGGGTCACCTATGAGATAAATCATACTAAGACTTATATAAAGTTTATCATGAAATTTACACTTTTTACATCATATTTTTGACAAATCAGAAGATAAATCTTATCAAAACACCTCAACAACGTTTATTGTAAAATTGCTCTTGTTTTTTCTTTTTTACAACAGAACTTTGACTTTCTTGGTCAAAAGTTTGAATGTTTATCTCATAATTTCACTCTGGAACATGACATTTTTCACTTATTGTGAATGTTTCTATTTTAAATCTGTTCTTTTACTGGTGGAAATAAGTTTCCATATTTATTTTGGAATATGAAGGTTCTTGTACATTTTAACAGTTTGATGTCAGCACTCCAATGAGAGAAGAAGAAACCATATGAAACAAAATTCTCTTCTTTTGGTTCATGTTTACAGAACCAACATACAGCTGGATTATTTTCAGGTAGGGATGGTTACTATGTGCATGTGGTTGTTCTGACTTCTGCATTTTATTATCAAAATCAAAAAACATAAAAATCCAACATATTTGCATTTTTAATCATCAACCAGAAAAGAAAAAAAAGAACTAATGTTGTCGTTCGTTGTGCTGAAACCAAACAGTGGATCCTGGAGGAACAGCAATGCAACAGCAGGTAGCATTAGCATTAGCAGTGGAGCTAGCAGCCGTTAGCTTCATCAGTGTCAGACAGTTTCAGGGTTGTTGTTATAGATTATTTTTTCATTACGTCGGTAGGCTAGCTGTATCTCTGTGCTGTAAACGTCATCAGACAAGCTAACAGCTGATATCAACGGTTTCATTTAGGTTTAGTTAGCGTGATGCTAAACTCTGAGGCAGCAGCTCAGTTTTGTTTAGTTAGTTTGGAGTAACTCTGCCTGAACTGTGCTAAGCTAACAGCTAACAGCTTGATCATCTGCTCCTAGCTACCAGTGTTTGGTCCCCATCGCTAACTCTGATCAATTCTGCTTTAAGCCCCGCCTCCTTTCTCTGACTGGTCAGTTGTCCTGTCCGTCAAAGTCCAATTATCCCTCCTGTTGATGACGGATGTCCCGCCCTCCTCAGTCCATCCCTGATTGGTCCAGAGCCTCAGAATGATGTCACACAGGTCATCTCATCTGCCAGTTCGTCCTCATCGCGGCCCGTCCTGATTGGCTCCTCGTCGCTGTACAGTGCTGCCGGGTCGGCGGCGCCGGCGTTGTTCAGGAAACTGTGAGTCCCAGAACCGAGCAGGTCGCTGGCGGCCGACTCCATCTCATCCACCGTCATGTGACACGCGTCGGCGATCTCCCGCTTCGCAAACGCCACAAACTTGGGATCCCGAGCATAAAGTCCGAGGCCCTCCGAGATCAGAACCTGGAGACGGAACAGAACCAGGATGAGCCTCAGAACCAGGAAGCACAGATCAGTGATCAACGAGCGTTTCCTCACCGCCTCCACCAGGCTGTCGGCCGATCCTCGCTTCTCCGTGAGCTGAGCTCCCAGCTGAGAAGGAACTCTGAGGGTGGTGTAGGCCCGGTAAGGGGGCGGAGCTACAACAGTCACATGACCCGTCAGACTCATTAACTGCTCAGTATTCATACTTTCACACAGTAAACTACACCATAAAAACATGAAGTACCTCCCAGTACACAGTATGCCAAATGTAGTAAGCTAAAAACAGCAGCATGTCCGACTACATCTGGATGGATTTTACTGTTTGCTTTTCTGAACATTCTGACCCACAATCCTTTGGTAAAAGATCATACCTGTGAATCTGTGTGTAGTTTGGTCTTGATTTATTCGTGTTTCCTACCTGATGTCCCTGCAGGGCCACCGTACCAGGCCGGTCTGGGAGCTGCACCCGTCACACTGACACCTGGTGGAGGAAGAGGTGAGTTTAAACTTTAAATTATCTGTTAGCATCAATCTAAGCTGCGTGCTACATCTTCAGGCCGACTGGTGGGGAGTCTCAGGTTTGGAACTTCTATTCCTTAATGTTGGTTAAACTCCCTGAGAGGGAACGTCCAGCCCGATCTCACGAGGATTCGTGAAACTGTCACGTAAGTTTTAGTTTCGGTTTCGTGCACACCAACACGATTTCGTCATGTTTTTCGTGCCGCTCACCACGAAATGCGCACCAATGTATTTTAAACGGCGGACTTTTCGTGCCACTCAGAACGTATTTCAAAAGAATGTGTATATTATATTTTTAATGTAAAACCGTGGCGAATCCAACGCTATATTTTGCATGACATCGTCCCTAAACATAACCCTAACCATAACCTAACCATAACATAACCATAACCTAACCATAAGCCGGTGGTACACTTACCAATTTGCATAGGAATTTCAAGAATGTCCGGCGGCCGGCGGCCGCAAACGCGATCACACAAGCAGTATACGCCGATGGACAGCTTAGATCGTCATGAATCCGCCGGTATAAACCACTTTCAGATGTGATTACCACAGCGAAAAACATTTCGTGGTGAGCGGCACGAAAAACATGACGAAATCGTGTTGGTGCGCACGAAACCGAAACTAAAACTTACGTGACAGTTTCACGAATCCCCGTGAGACCGGGTTGGAACGTCAGGACTGCATCTAGATTAGAGCTGCTGCTAATTAAGATGGTTCCAGCTGAACAGCTTTGTTTACTCATTTTTACCTTTACATTTAATATGTATACCGTTATTGCAGTACATTCACTCTGTTTCCCCCTGTGCTATTTCTCCGAGTGTCCCTGGTCCCAGAGCTGGATGCTTCAGATCTGCGGTCGATGTTCCACCAGCTGGTCCAGTCTCCACCATGTCCACTGTGGGATGCTGCTACTGACCTTCCACCAGCCCTCTGCTTCCAATTCCCTTTTTCCACGAGTCAACTCTGCATCGCCTTCAATATACTGTTATGCTAACTTACATACTGTTTGAATTTTACTGCTAGCTATATAAGGAGTATGTTTAATGTCAGAGCCGTACATCATAAGAGTAAACTATGAGTCAGTTTTCAATGTTAGCTTATACTTTGTCTGTGTCACATATCCTGTCATGCATGTATTCAAATGTGTGTTGTGTTTTCCTTGCTTTCTCACCCCTCCCTCTTCTCCCATCCCTCCCCCTTGCCCTCTTCTGTCCTTCTCAACCCGCCCGGCCAGCAGGCAGATGGGTCCCCCCTAATTAGAGCCGGGTTCTGCTCGAGGTTTCTTCCCTGTTAAAAGGGTGTTTTTCCTTGCCACTGTCGCCTTTGGGCTTGCTCTGGGGGTCAGGCATATGGGTTCTGTAAAGCGTCTTGAGACGATTTGACTGTAATTGACGCTATATAAATAAAATTGAATTGAATTGAATTGAATTGAATTGAATTTTTATAGCAAATGATTTTCTTTGTTCTAATGTATCCATGACCCTGTTCGTCATCCACTGACTCCTAGAACTCTGAGTTTTCTATGAGGGAATCATTGAAACTTTAATCTTTGTCACAAAAGCAATCATGAATTTAGGTTCTCCCATGGACTTATGAAAGTTCTTCAGGAAATGTGACAAAATCTGCTGGATCACAAATATACAAACAGAAATGTTCAGATTTGGTTAAATTTGTCCATTTCCAATTTGGTTCTTCTGGTTTCAATCTTCTGGATCATCTTTGACTCCTCTGGACAGAACTGGTTCAGTTGAACTGCACTTGCTGTCTTTCTGACTCAGACTTGTTTCTTCATCAGTCCACAGGTTCTTGATGGGTTTAAGTCAGGACTTTGGGGAGACCAGTCTAGAACCTTCATTCCAGCCTGATGGAACCATTTCTTTACCACGTCTGATGTGTGTTTGGGCTCATTGTCTTGTTGAAACATCCAACTGTGTCCAAGATCAACCTTCTGCTGATGGTTTTAGGTTTTCCTGAAGAATGTGGAGGTGATCCTCCTTCTTCATTATTCCATTTACTTTGTGGAAAGCTCCAGTTCCACAGAACATGATACTGCCACCGCCATGCTTGATGGTAGGTTTGGTGTTCTTGGGGTTAAAGGCCTCACCTTCAGTTTTTCTTCCATCTGACCACACAACTTTCCTCCAGAATGTCTTTTCTTTGTCCATGTGATCAGCAGCAGACTTGAGTGGAGCTTTAAGGTTCTGCTTCTAGAGGAAGAACTTCCTTCTTCATGGATCCTCTCAGCTCATGTTGATGTAAAACCCTGTGGACACTGACAGCTGTGTTCCAGCAGCTTCTCATTCATTCACACCTGCTTTTTCATCATTCTTGCTTGACTCTTGACCATCCTGACCAATGGTCTCTCAGCAGCAGGTGATAGTTTGTGTTTTCTTCCTGATGGTGGCAGTAACACAACTGGACCATGAACTTTATTCTGACAAACAGATGATTTAGGATCTGAAGCTGCTTTCAAATGGCTCCAAGTGACTTTCTGACTTGTTCAAGTCAATGATTTTCTTTTTCAGATCTTTGCTGAGCTCCTCAGACTTTCCCACTGTAGTGTTTGAGTCTAATGAGTGGATCTAATGGGTTCTATTTAAACTGGATCAGAGGAGTCAGCAGCTGTAGTCGATCAGAATCACTAACGAGAAGTTAAGAGGCCACTAAGAAACTTTCTACATCACCAAACTGATAATTCATGTTGCTGTATGTACACACGTGGACAAAATTGTTGGTACCCCTCAGTTAAAGAAGGAAAAACCCACAATTCTCACTGAAATCACTTGAAACTCACAAAAGTAACAATAAATAAAAATTTATTGAAAATTAAATAATCAAAATCAGCCATCACTTTTGAATTGTTGATTAACATAATTATTTAAAAAAACAAACTAATGAAATAGGGCTGGATAAAAATGATGGTACCCATAACTTAATATTTTGTTGCACAACCTTTTGAGGCAATCACTGCAATTAAACCATTTCTGTATTTGTCAATGAGCGTTCTGCAGCTGTCAACAGGTATTTTGGCCCACTCCTCATGAGCAAACAGCTCCAGTTGTCTCAGGTTTGATGGGTGTCTTCTCCAAATGGCATGTTTCAGCTCCTTCCACATATGTTCAATGGGATTCAGATCTGGGCTCATAGAAGGCCACTTTAGAATAGTCCAACGCTTTTCTCTCAGCCATTCTTGGGTGTTTTTGGCTGTGTGTTTTGGATCGTTGTCCTGTTGGAAGACCCATGACCTGCGACTGAGACCAAGCTTTCTGACACTAGGCAGCACATTTCTCTCCAGAATGCTTGATAGTCTTCAGATTTCATCGTACCTTGCACACTTTCAAGACACCCTGTGCCAGATGCAGCAAAGCAGCCCCAAAACATTACTGAGCCTCCTCCATGTTTCACCGTAGGGACAGTGTTCTTTTCTTCGTATGCTTGGTTTTTGAGTCTATGAACATAGAGTTGATGTGCCTTACCAAAAAGCTCCAGTTTGGTCTCATCTGTCCAAAGGACATTCTCCCAGAAGCTTTGTGGCTTGTCAACATGCATTTTTGCAAATTCCAGTCTGGCTTTTTTATGAGTTTTTTTCAGCAGTGGTGTCCTCCTTGGTCGTCTCCCATGAAGTCCACTTTGGCTCAAACAACGACGAATGGTGCGATCTGACACTGATGTACCTTGGCCTTGGAGTTCACCTTTAATTTCTTTGGAGGTTGCTCTGGGCTCTTTGGATACAATTCCAACGATCCGTCTCTTCAATTTGTCATCAATTTTCCTCTTGCGGCCACGTCCAGGGAGGTTGGCTACTGTCCCGTGGGTCTTGAACTTCTGAATAATATGAGCCACTGTTGTCACAGGAACTTCAAGCTGTTTAGAGATGGTCTTATAGCCTTTACCTTTAAGATGTTTGTCTATCATTTTTTTTCGGATGTCCTGGGACAATTCTCTCCTTCGCTTTCTGTTGTCCATGTTCAGTGTGGTACACACCTTTTCACCAAACAGCAGGGTGACTACTTGTCTCCCTTTAAATAGGCAGACTGACTGATTATGAGTTTGGAAACACCTGTGATGTCAATTAAATGACACACCTGAGTTAATCATGTCACTCTGGTCAAATAGTTTTCAATCTTTTATAGAGGTACCATCATTTTTGTCCAGGCCTGTTTCATTAGTTTGTTTTTTTAAATAATTATGTTAATCAACAATTCAAAAGTGATGGCTGTTTTTGATTATTTAATTTTCAATAAATTTTTTTTATTGTTACTTTTGTGAGTTTCAAGTGATTTCAGTGAGAATTGTGGGTTTTTCCTTCTTTAACTGAGGGGTACCAACAATTTTGTCCACGTGTGTATATTTTGAATTCAGAAGACGTTTAATTAATCTGTGAAAGAACCAAAATTCATGATTGTTCATTGCGATTCATGTTTCAATGATTCCATCACAGAAATCTCAGATTTCTCAGAGTCACTGGAAGCTACAGACTGATCTGGACTTAATCAGTGGATGGACGCTTTGCTTCATGACTGTAGGTGGACAGCTGAACCCAGACAGAGTAAAGTGTTGTTCTGTTGACGTTTGAGTAAACATGTTTTAAATGCTTCTTTAACCTCGTCCCCATTAATGTTGCTGTTTTTTAAACATTTTTAAATATATATATTTTTTTGAAGAATTTATTTATTTTACCTGTTTTGTTGAATTGCAGATCATGAGCTAATCTACATGTCAACAAATAAAAAGACTAAAGCTTTATACATGGTGATTTGTGATTTTTACAGCATTGTAAAGTCAAGCTGTCAGATGGACCACTGACTCTGTTCTGACTGCTCCTCACCTCTTCCTGCTCCTCCCTTCTTGCCCTCCCCTCCTGCTCCTCCCCCCCATGGTGGACTTCCTTCCTCCTCCACCAGGATCAGGGGGGCGTAGAGGAGCCGACCACGCCGAGGACAGGGATTGGCCCAGGATGCCGAGGACGCCGCCAAGGATCGGCCGGAGGAGTGCCGGGACTCGTAGCTGTTGAACATCTGCTGAAGGAGAGAAGACGATTTCCTTTGAGCGAACAACAGACGAGTTCATCTCAGACTCCCCTAAAACCTCAAAGTTATTCACACTGAAATCATCATCGTCTTACAACTGTTTCTGCTTGATCAGCTCTGACAATGAGGATAAAAATATGGATATTTACAAAGACATTAGCTTGATAAGCGGAATACTTTTCAAAATAAAAGCATGACTGTTATTTCTGATGATGTCAATAATGTAGGATCTGTAATATTAGATTAAAAAAAGATCAAATAATCTGATTGTGGGTGGGTTAAAATACGAGCAAAATGTAAACGGTCATGAAAAGTTCCATCTTTGAGCATATTTAAAGAATTCAAGAAGTCAACTAGTGATATTTTGTGAAGCACGTGTCGCTGAAAGTCACAATAATAAAAACTAAACATGTAGAAGGCTTTTATTCTGAAATACCAAAACATGAAAAGAAATCTATTTTGATTAAACTTCTGTTAGTGTTTGCTGTTATTGAGAAGCTTCCCCACACCATGATGCTGCCACCGCCGTGCTTCACTGTAGGGACGGTGTGCAGCGTCTGGTTTGCAATGTTGGACAAGTAGATCAAAAAAATGTCGAGAACCTCCATCTTTGAGCACATTAACCCTCTAGCTGTCTTTATTTACGGGCACCAAAAAATATTGTTTCCTTTTCTGAAAAAAATCCAAAAAATTCCTCAAATTTCTGAAATTTTGCAAAACCTTCAGGAAGAAAATTCCACTGATTCCTTATAAGTTTACCTTAAAAGTTTTAATAATAAAAAATCCCCAAAATCTGGCAAGAAATTCTTGTAAATATTTCTTACAAATTAGTAAAAATTTTCCAAAAAATCCTCAAAATATCTAGGGTGATTCCATATATATCAGTAAAACCTCTAATATTTTCTTGAAGAACATTCACCAAAAAAATCAACCAAATCCAGCGAATTTCACTGGATTCTGGTTGATTTTTTGGTGAATGTTCTTAAGAAATATTTTTAACATTTCTTTTTTCTACCAAAAAATGCTCAAAGATTTCACAAAAAATGTAGAAAAAGTGGACATCAGAAGCTTCACGGTGAAAAT
Source organism: Acanthochromis polyacanthus (assembly GCF_021347895.1). Classification (NCBI taxonomy): domain Eukaryota; kingdom Metazoa; phylum Chordata; class Actinopteri; family Pomacentridae; genus Acanthochromis; species Acanthochromis polyacanthus. Next base: position 3,428,116 of record NC_067118.1, read on the forward strand.
ATATTTTTTTCCACACTTTCAAACTTTAAAACGGGTCAATTTTGACCCACAGGACGACACGAGGGTTAATATAAAAAACCTGTCCATCACCTGTGTTGCTGTGGTTACCTGTGTTGCTGTGGTTACCTGTGTTGCCGTGGTTACCTGGGGGCGTGTGCGGCGTGGCGGTGACGTCGGGTGGTACGTCCCGGGGATGGGCAGGTCGTCGCTGCTGCCCTGCCTCCTCAGACACTGGATGTTGAACGACGGCTTCCGACCTGCGGGAACAAAACGGACGTCAGCGGAGCCACAGAGCCACGGCAGAGGGGGATTCTGGGATACCCGTCACCTGTGGGCGTGGCCGGAAGCAGCCGTCGCCTAGTCGTCCTCCTGCCGTCGCCGTAGCCGTTACCATAGCTACCGTTGTAGGAGGCGTGGCCATCGTAGTGGTCTCTGTACAGAGGAGGCTCGTCTGGGTAACGTCTGAAAGCAACAGTTTATAAACTAAATGAGACATTAACACCCGATGATGTCATTTATGTATAGATATATCCTAAATAATAATAATGTTTACAAAAGAATTAATTTAAATATTAAGGCTCAGACTTAGAACATCATTAACTACATGTCAAACAACATTATTAAATACATTTAAATTATTAAATAAATTAAACTTCACCTGATAAATTACATATTAATGTTGAGAACCCACATTATTATTTATGATATAAATTTACCTAAATAAATTAAATTCCCCACATTCTAATCAAAAGCACTACTTTGCTGTGAAAAAACAAAGTACTTGATAGATTTAAATATTCAGACCTTACTATATAATATAAAATACAGAATGACCCGACTGGTTTAAATGATGAGATCAAGGCCTGACAATATTAAATAAAATGCTAATTTACCAACCAAATTATTGACTACAATATTAGTTATTATACAGATTTACTGGATTATTAACATTGACATCATGCAGCAGAAATGTAAAATGTGAATTTACCTGATTAAAGAAACAATAAGGTTAAATGAGGTCATACCTGTGTGAAGTGTACCTGTCTATGGTACCTATCTACCCGTCTATCTGTCTCTGTACCTGTCTCTCTGTACCTGTCTCTGTACCTGTCTGTCTCTCTGTGTACCTGTCTCTCTGTCTACCTGTCTCTCTGTACCTGTCTCTCTGTCTCTCTGTACCTGTCTCTCTGTCTGTCTCTCTGTCTCTCTGTACCTGTCTCTCTGTCTCTCTGTCTGTCTCTCTGTACCTGTCTCTCTGTCTCTCTGTCTGTCTCTCTGTACCTGTCTCTCTGTCTGTCTCTCTGTCTCTCTGTACCTGTCTCTCTGTCTCTCTGTCTGTCTCTCTGTCTCTCTGTACCTGTCTCTCTGTCTCTCTGTACCTGTCTCTCTGTCTACCTGTCTCTCTGTCTCTCTGTCTGTCTCTCTGTCTACCTGTCTCTCTGTCTCTCTGTCTGTCTCTCTGTACCTGTCTCTCTGTCTCTCTGTACCTGTCTCTCTGTCTACCTGTCTCTCTGTCTCTCTGTCTGTCTCTCTGTCTACCTGTCTCTCTGTCTCTCTGTCTGTCTCTCTGTCTACCTGTCTCTCTGTCTCTCTGTACCTGTCTCTCTGTCTCTCTGTACCTGTCTCTGGAGCTGATGCTGTCGTTGTCCTCCTCTCTGCTGTAGTATCCTTGCTCTCCGTACGTCTCCACGTCTCCGTTCCTCCACGTCCGGTCCCTCGAGTCCCTCCTACAGACCAACGGAACACTGTGATTGGCCGAGCCACCCGTCAATCAAACCCACCTGCCTCCTGCTGTCGCCTCTGCGTCTCCTGGATCAGTGAAGGTGTGGACGGATCAGCCTACCTGCCGTGCTTGTAGTAGGACGGCCTCTTGTGGGCGTGGTCCAGGACGCCGTTCTTCAGCGACGGGTGGCGCTGGTGATGATTGACGGATGACCTCATGCTGTCGCCACGGCGGAGCTGCTCCTCCTGCTCGCTGCCGTTCACCATCTTGGTGAGGGAGCCGACCCGGTGGATCAGACCGCCGTTAGAGACGCCGCCGTCCCCGACGACACCGCCGGGCCCTGCAGAGGGGGAGGAGCCGAGCACGCTCAGTGAGACCCAACCAGACCTGCATCATCTCAAAGCAGAAAATTACTACAAATATTCAAACTCAACCGTCCATGGATGCGCTGAAACCTTTAGGGCACAAAACATGGACATTTATTTAGCTTCATACACCAGACACTTTCAGAGATAATGACTGTTCCTTAAATATGCTGACTGGATCACTTTCACCAGGATTTTTCACACAAATTTAGGTTTGTTTGAAGGAAGCAGACTTTCTCTGTTGTTTCTCATTATGGAACTGATTCAGAATCTGGAATATTGGACATATTAAAATAGACTTTTAGTTTTTTGCTCTAAAACTTGTCAAACCTGCTCAATCGGTTATTAAAGTTCAACTAAAATAAGCTTGTTTTCATTTTTGTGACCAAATATTCCACATCAAACTGTTCTCCATGTTCAGTTTTGCATTATTGTGAGATTTACATATATAAACACAAACATCAATGGTGGACTTCTGCATCTCATTTATTTTGCTAATGAGCTCAAAGATTGGAATTGTTTTTATCATGTCTTCAGTTTTTTGTTATAGTTAACTCCCCCATAATCAGATTATTGATCTACTGTCTAATATTACAGATTATGGATCAATGACAGGATGAGAAACCACAGAGGAAAATTCAGGTTTTTATCTTTAATCGCTCCTCAGACGTTGTCTAAAAAGTGGGTCCATCTCGAAAACTGTTCAATAAAACTTTCACCGATGTCTTTATGAAATGAAAACGTTTCAATGCGATCGTTTGAGCCGATGAACCTGATGATCTGAGATGGAGTAAAGCCTTTCTCTGTCATTAGGAGCAGCTGCAGCGCCCCCTGCTGTCTGAACACCCACATGTCTGACTTCTAGGAGTCAGATTTCAGTAGATTTGCTAAAACAGTTTTAAATGTCCAACATTTCAATGCAAACAAACGTGCTGCTGAATTTGTTGTTGTTGTTGTTTACCAGTAGGTGTCAGTATGGAGCCTCGTCGATCTTTGTCTGGTCCAAAACCGTTTTCCTGCACAAACAAACAGAAAGAAATCCCTCTAAAGTCCCGTCTTTGTGATTCACCAGCGCATTTACACCAACAGAGTGTTTTTAACTGAAAAATGAGATCAGTTTGGTGTTTAAAGACCCAACATTTGATAAAACACCACATTTATAAACTAAATTACATCTGAAGGGTATAAAAACTACAACATTGTTTAAAATGCATCAGACGAATTTAAATATTAATGTCACATGAAAAAATAAATGATCCTAAAATGGTGTTTATGATACAAATGTACCAGATTTATTTTAAAATATTGAGATTAAAACGGTTTTATTTATTATTGTAATGAGGCTACGATGCTAAAAAATGACACAAAACACAGATTTATATGACTTAATTATTAATATTGAGACTCTATAATATTATTATGATGCATAAATTAACTGAAGGTCTTGTTCAGTATCATTAAAAATACAAACACATGTACAGTTGTGCTCATCAGTTTTCAGACCGTCACAGAATTTATGATTTCTTGGTCATTTTTCACAGAACATGAATGAAAAGAGAAACATTTTTCTTTCACTCGGTGGTTGGGTGAAGCCGTTTCCTGTTCAGCTCTGTTTACTTTCTAACACCAGAATGACAACAGAGAACACCCTGATGAGTTTACAAACTGGTTATTCTGGCCTGATAACGTGCTCACAAGTCAACACAAACTGGTCTGAATGGTGACTGAAGGTAACCATCCTCACCTGTGATCAGCGTGTCTGAAAGCTCAGTGAGTTTCCTTCATCTTTCATCCAGCTCTGCACTGACCTTTCTGAGTCATGTGGAAAGCAAAAGAACTGTCAAATAGTGATGTTAGGAGATGTGCCGAGGCTTTGAAGCGTGTCGAGTAAGGGAGGGGGCGTTTCCATGAAGCGCGTATCAAAGCCTGCTTCATTTGGGGGAGGAGCCAAAATGATGACGTTTGAAGCCTCGTTAGCCGGTCGTACTGCGTGACTGCTTCAGGAACCGGTTCGTGGGTTTGATGTGCGATTCCAAATATAAGGGGCAGAGAAACGCCATGGATTCCCCGTTAACATTTGTTGGATTTTTGTCTCCTTCATCTTTGCCTGCAATCGGTTTGAGACTCTTTTTTTCCATAGAAGACCAAAAACAGAAGATTCTCCCCTTTCTGGGAACACTTTGACCTGATTTCTCCAAATAAAGTGGCACATAAAAAGTGAAGTGTAATATGACTACCTGTGACAACACCGCACATCGCTTGATCTAATTTATTTTTTTATTCTGGTGTTTAAAGTTGAAGTGTCTGTTTGTGTTCCAAGGAGCTGCAGAAATATTGTTCAAAGAAAAAGAAACCATCCCAGCACTGTGGAAAAAGTCTCATATTTTTGTATAAAATCAAATAAAATGCTGTCCCTGCTTTAGTTTTTCACTGGTACCACAAGCACATTTTATTTATGTCGCCCGTATTACAATTAAAAGTATCTAAACACTTTAAAGAAAACCAGAACCTGACCGTAATCAAACAGTCAAACTACAGATCTCAGATCTTTCCCCGTTTGTTTCCACTTCCTCTTTATCTCTGCTGTCAGCAAAAACAGACACTATATTAAATGTTTATTGGCATTATCATTTAAACACAATTCAAAGCTTCACATAGCAAAGCCAGTGTGTCGTTGGAGGCACTCTGCCTGTTTTACTTTTATTTGTCCACTTGATGGCGCAGTAGAGCAAAAGAAGCACCATGAAGCTTCAACCCATGAGTGAACCAACTGGATGGAAAGCCTCAGTGCTTCATGAAGCTTCATCTGAACATCACTACTGTCAAATGATGTGTGGACAAAGGCAACTGAACTGTAGAAAACAGAAAAGAAAAGAAATCCAAGGAACTAAGAAAGCCAGCCAGCAGCGTTCAAACTAAGAAGTGGAAAATGAGGGATTCTGTTGAAACCAAGCCACAGTCAGGAAGAACTGCAAAGATTTCAGCCACAGGAAGATAGTTTGGGATGCAAAAGACAAACCCACAAATAACTCCAGCTGAAATACAGAACCTTCTGAAAAAGAAGTGGTGTGGCTGTTTGAAGACGCACAATGAGGAGGGAAATGAAGGATAATTAGCCGCATGGTCGAGTCGCCAGAAGAAAGTCATCACCACTGATGAAGATACCTTCTAGTGTCACTCCTTTATTCCATTTCCAGCAGTTATCCATAATTATTTTATCTTTATTTGTTCCTGTCTGCCAGACTTCCTTGATTCAACCATCTTTTATGGTCTGCCAAACCCCTCATCTCTTACATTCTGTTGTCTACCAGACTCACTAACTCAACTACATTTTGTTCTTCGCTGTCTTACCTTCTGTTCCTGATTATCAACCAGACACAAACTAACCCCTCTCCACCCTTGTATTTCCATCCGGCTCCTCCCTATCCTCTGACCATCCCTATAAATTGTGTAACTCTGCAAATGTTCTGGATCGGCTCATGTTCTGTGTTGGTCAGCCCACAGTAAGCCAGAGTACCACTAAACGCCCACTACAGCAAACTTCCAAGGATTAAGAGTGAAATTTCTTAAACAATAAGCAAATGTTTCAAAGAATCCCGATTACAATACGACAAACAGCACAGAGACAAGCCCGAAAACTTCTGGAATAAAGACATTTGGAGCGATGAGACCAAAACTGAACTTTTTGGACACAACCAGAAACGTTCCATCTGGAGAGACGTCAACAAGGCCGATGACGAAGGTCCACCGTTCTACTGTGGAACACGGAGGATCGCTGATGTTTGGGGGAAGTGTGAGCTCAAAGGAAACTGGTCGACAATCAGAAAATACTGGGGGGAAATTTGCACTCATCAGTCCGGAAGCTGCTCATGGGACGTACTTGGACGTTCCAACAGGACAGCGATCCAGAAGACAAGTCGACCTGTCATTGGCTACAGCAGAATAAAGAGAAGGTTCTGGAGAGGCCGTCTCAGACTCCTAACCTCAGTATCATTGAGCCACTCTGGGGAGATCTCAGACATGTAGATCAGCCCAGGAATTTACAGGAAGTGGAGTCCTTTTGCCAAGAAGAATGGGCAGCTTTAACATCTGAGAAGATCAAGATCCTCGTCCACAACGACCACAAAAGACTTCAAGCTGTCATTGATGTTAAAGTATGAAGAACTGAGGTATGTAAACTGTTGATCAGAGTCATCAGAGAAGGAAGTCTGGTTTATTAATTATCTACAATTCATCAGAAAGAACATCAAACAATAATGTGGAACCAACATCTCCAACCGAATCGACCTTTTTTGGTGTCATTTAGTGTTTGTACGACGTCTTTTGAGATACAGTTGCATTTTATAACATGTTTTCTGGTCAGTTTGTGTCATTTTTACGTCTTTTTGTGTTTGTTCAACATCTTTTGAGATATTTATGCATTTTGTAACATCTTTATCTGGTCATTTTGCGTTTTTTTTACGTCTTTTTGCGTTTGTTGAACGTCTTTTTTGGTAGTTTCTGTCGTCATTCTGATTTAAAAAAGAGTAAACACAGCTGTTTGACAATAAATGGCTTCATCCAACCACTAACCATGATTGAAAGAAAGGTTATTTCTGGCCAAGAAATCATAAATTCTGCCATGGTACGTATTTAAACTGATGAGTACGACTGCATACCGTTACACAACGAATGCAAATCCTCCCTTTGAGAAACCAGTAATTCTGCTATTTTCTGCTCATAAAGTTCAGAAATATGAACTAAATGAAGTAAATAAGTGAATAAATAAATCCAGACTTTATAGGCGGCGTTCTCCTCCAGCTCCTCTTCCTCCATCATGGCCTCCTCTTCCTCCTCCAGATCTTCATTCAGAGCCAAACGCATCTCTGGACCCAGATCCTGCAGAGTCTTCAGTCCGGCTTTACACAGCTGGAAACACATCCCATAATATTAACACGCTCAAACACACACAGACATCCCATAATATTAACACGCTCAAACACACACAGACATCCCATAATGATCGCATTAATGAATCAAACTTGACTGAATCCTCTGGAGTTTACTGAGGAACATGAAAACGTGTGAATTCTCTTTCAGTTTCACTTTATAGAAATAATTAACGACGTTTATCCGTAAATCTGACAGAAACATAAACAGAAACTGTTTTCATCCATTAAATATTCTCCTTCTTTTACCTCCACCAGCTCTCCACTCTTATATTTACCACATTAAAGGTCCGTCTGATTTTTTCGTGTTCGGATTTTATTTTGTTGAGTTGAAAGCTTTAATCTGATTTTTTAAAATGTGCTCTGTTCATTAAAAACATCCTTAAAATAAAGTTTAAAATGCTAAAAGAAACGTGTATTTTCCTCTGAGACTCATCTGTACTGGTGTAGCGCAGTACAGGTGAGCGTCTTTTTAGGTTGTTTTGGGTCACAGTTTTACGTTTTACATCTTTTTAGGGTCATTTTGTGCCTCATTTTAAGCTTTTTTGTCTGTTTGTGGACTTTTTGTGTCACATTTTTGTTTTGTTTTTTACATTTGTTTGTGGATTTTTTGTGTCACATTTTAGTTTTCTTACATCTTGTTACCTGTCCTGCAGAGGGTTTGGCCGACTCTTATTTTTTTACGTCATTTTAGGGTTGTTTTGTGTCACATTTTTGTTTTGTTTTTTTACGTCTTTTTAGGTTCCTTTAGTGTCACGTGTTTTATTTTATGTCGTTACAGTTTCATTTTGACTCACCTGCACTGCAGAGGGATTGGCTGAGTCTGACTCCGGCATATCTCCTTTCTCCTTCCTCTTCCTGAACTTCCTGAAGTAATCCTGGATCAGGAAGGTGGCGTAGAACTTCCCCACGGTCACTTCCTCCTCTGCAGGAGAGAACACAGCTCAGTGTGTAGTACCAGCAGCAGTACTACCAGCGGTACTACCAGCGGTACCAGCAGCGGTACCACCAGCGGTACCACCAGCGGTACCAGCAGCGGTACCACCAGCGGTACCACCAGCGGTACCACCAGCGGTACCAGCAGCGGTACCACCAGCGGTACCACCAGCGGTACCACCAGCAGTACCTTCATGAGGTGGAATGACTTCGTCCAGCAGCTTCGGCTTCATCCTCTTCCAGATCTTCTTGATGATCGCCCTCAGCTCCTCGTTCTCCTGGTCAGGGTTACCTAGCAACAGAATCCAGGGGGCGGAGCCAGAAGGAAGTTTGGTTTATTATTTATCTACGATTCATCAGACAGAACAATAAAACAAAAAAGTGGAACCAACATCTCCATCATTCATCCGAACCACTGGCTCTTCATCTTTCTGAAGTAATTTTGTGTTTTTTACCGTCTTTTTGAGGAAATTTTGTGTTTTTTAACATCTTTTTGAGGAAATTTTGAGTCACATTTTGGTCATTGTTGTCACTACGTGTCACATTTTGGTAATTTCATGGGTTTTCAGTGTTGGTTTTATTCAGTTTTTCTGTAATTTTATGTCCTTTTGTGGTCATTTTGCAAGAGTTTTTGTGGTAATTTTGTGTTGCATTTAGTTATGTTTACATGTTTTTATTGTCGCTTTGTATGTTTTTGTGGTCATTTCATGTCTTTGTGTACCCATTTTGTCATGTTTTTACATATTATCATGTTTATTTTCTGTCACATTTTGGTTGTTTTACATGTTTGTGGTAATTTTGTTTCACTTTTGGTCTTTTCATGTGCCTTACTGACAACTTTATGTCTTTCTGTGGTTGGATTGTGTCACATTTTGTCATTTCCAAGTCTTTTGTGCTCATTTTTGTGTCACACTTAGGTCATTTCATATGTTTTTGAGGCAGTTTTATTCATATTTTTTTGCAATTTTACGTCTTTTTGTGGTCATTTTGCGTAACATTTTTAACGTTTATGTTTTTATGGTCATTTTGTGTCATATTTTGGTGTCTTTGTGCTCATTTTCCACCTTTTTGTGGCTCTTTTGTCATATATTTTTGGTTTTTACATATTTTTTTGGGGTCAACTTGTGTTATATTTTGGTTGTTTTCTGTCTTGATTTGGTCGCTTTGTCTCAGTTTATGCTTTTTACTTCTTTTGTGCTGAAGCATATGGGTTCTGTAAAGTGAGACAGTTTGACTGTAATTGGAGCTATATAAATAAAACTGAATACATTTTGTATTGCAATTAGTCATTTTTAGGTGTTTTTGTGGTGATTTTGTCATTTTTTAAAATCATTTTACATGTTGTTATGGTAGTTTTCTGCCACATTTTGGTTGTTTTACATGTTTTTGTGTCATTCTGTTTCATTTTCAGTCATTTCTTGTGTTTTCTTGGTCATTATGTCTTCTTGTGGTCATTTAGGTTACTTCATGTGGCAAATTTATTTCTTTTTGTGGTTATATTCTGTCACATTTTGTCACTTTCAAGTCTTTTGTGGTGTGACATCTAGTTATTTTGTATGATTTTGTGGTCACTTTATGCCTTTCTGTGCTCATTTTGTTTCATTTTTGCTCATTACATGCGTCTCAGTGGTAATTTTATGTCTTTTGGTGGCTGTATTGTGATACATTTGATCATTTTCAAGACTTTTGTGGTAACTTTGTGTCACATTTTGGTCATTTCATGTGTTTTGTGGTTGTCTTGTTGTATTTTTGTTGTTTTATGTATTTTTGTGTCGCCGTTTGTTTATTTGTCATTTTGCGCCCCACTTTGGTCCAGGTTTTCCTGAGGACTCGTCACGTACCTTCAGTCTTGATCTTGAGGGCGGTCCGAACCAGAGCGAACAGCGTTGCGTTAAAGGTCACCATCCCGTCGGCGTTCAGAGGCATGTTCATGGCCACCAGACGCTGCAGCAGACAGCAGGAGTCACTTCTGGTTAGAATAACACTTCTACGTTCTAAAGTCTGTTCAGCAGCTACCGTCTGGCTTCAGGGTTTTACCTTGCAGGCGACTCGGTGAGGACAAAGTTTGCCAAAACCCAGAGGAGGCTGAATCCTCCGGAGCAGAGCGACAACGTCCAGATGTTTGATCCGACCCCTGAGGACAGTAAACAGGAAGACGGACTGAATATGTGACTGAAAGATGTTTGGGAATTAGTTTCTAGGATGTTTTTCATAAAAAAAGGGGAAATAAATCATTTAAATACACTCTGAGATGCTTATTTATCTTTGTCTGTTAGAGGTTTATGTGAATCAGCTCATATTTAATAAAACCTCATTTATAAAACAAAAATAAAAAGTCTCAAAACTTTCAATAACAAGAAAATTTATTATAACTCCAAATATAGAATATTTCTGGAATACTTATTATTATTAATCTTTTTAATTTAAATCTTGCATTAATTTGACCATTTTTGTGGGACTTCTGCTAATTCTGAATATTTGATTCATTTTTCATACATTTGAGGGATTTTTATTGAGATGTTTTTGTATTTTGTTAATATTTTCATGACTTTAATTATTTGCAAAGATTTTATTCTTTAAAAAAATATTTTTGAGCCTTTTCAAATTTTCAGGAATTTTCTTAATATTTCTGGATGTTTTATTTATTTTTCCAGATATTTTGCGGTTATTTTATTAAGATTTTTAAATATATGTGGAGTTTCATATAATTTACAAATATTTTCAGGCATTTTATTCTTTTTATTTTATTTAATCTTGAGACATATTTTTGTCTTATCATTTTAAATTCATTTTCAGTAATATTTTTTGGACATTTTTTGTCTTATTTATATGCTGAAAGTTTTCAAAAATTATTTTTTTAAAGGATCATTCATGGCCTGTTTAATTATATTTTATTCCTAAAACAAATAAAGAGAATGACCTCAGCAAAAACCTTTGATTTTACTCAGTAAATGAAGAGTTTTGAAGCTGAATTTATCCAACATTTACACTGCAAATTAGGACATTTTAACATATTAAATGCTTCGTTCCGTATTTAAACATGAAACATCTGTAAAATTTGAAATGTGAGAACAGATATGTTGTTATAGGTCATCAACGGGGGAAGTTTGATGCTGATATCTGTTAAATCTGCAGCTACAGCAAAACTCTACTCAGTTTTTATTCTAATTTAGGTCAGTGAAGGTTAAAATAATTCCACTTTACAGGAAAAACTCATTTCTAAATGTAGGCTGCAGAATCCTGCTGGGAAACTTTGATCCAGATGAAACCAGTTCAGGTTTCCCAGTTTCACTTCAATCCACAGCAGTTAAATCACATTAGATCCTGATGAATGTGGTTTATTCTGAGCAGTGGTGCAGCCAGCTCACGTATAAAACATCAGAAACTTGATTTAATGAATGAAACAAGAGAAGAACAAGAAGGAGTGATGATTTCACATGAAGCACTTTTAGGTTCAGGTTATAAAAGATGAGTTACTGCTGATTTGTAGTTTTGTATTTTTAGATGTTCTGTCCTTTATTTTGTGGTAACACTGACCCTCAGAAAACACAAAGACATACAAGTTTGAAAATAAAGATGAAAATGTGAAGAAATAAAAATGAAAACATAAAGAGATAAAGATGAAAACAAGAAGAAACTAGAAAAGCACTCTGAGAGCGCAGACCTCTGCCAGGCCATCTGTCTGTCTGTCTGTCTGTTAACAGCATAACTCAAAAAGTTATGGACGAATTTTCACCATATTTTTTACAGAATGTCCGGAAGAGCAAAAGTAACAATCGATTAGATTTTGGAGGTGATCCGGATCACCGTCTGGATCCAGGATTTTTTTGAAGGACTCTGTACAATTGAGAGAGATGGCCGCCAGGCTCTTCCTTTTGCTCTTCCAGACATTCTGTAAAATTTTGGTGAAAATCCGTCCATAACTTTTTGAGTTATGCTGTAAACAGACAGACAGACACACTCCGATGATTACATAACCTCCTGGTGGAGGTAATAAAGATAAAACATGAAGAGATGAAGATGAAAACATGACTCGTCATTACTTGGCCTCCGGATCGTACTCAGACCAGATCCTCTTGAACTCGTCCAGGTGATGCGGCCCCAGAATCGACCAATCACGCGTCAGATAGTCGAAGTTGTCCATGATGACGGCGACGAACAGGTTGATGATCTGAAGAGCAGAAAGACGAACAAACGAACACCAGGTGGCGCCGTGAACATCTGGAAACATCAGGTGATCAGACACACCTGGGGCCTCATTTATAAAGCTCACGTACGCACAAAACAGGGCTAGAAAGTTACGTACGCCATTTTCTACGCAAATGTTGTGATTTCTTAAAACAAACTTGGCGTGAAAATGTGCGCACCGGTGCACCAACTTTGATGCTTGCTTAAGCACATTTTGGACACAGAGGAAACGGCAGTGCTGGAGGGTGAAGTGGTGAATTGAAACCAGACTGATCTCAAACCTTTATTGTTATCACATATTAGACTTGTAGAGCCGGATAATCATAAACCCTCATTGTTGTAGATGTTCATATAGTGCGCCATTCGGCCTACGACTGTATTTGCAGAACTATGTTCATATACCAAACTTCCATCTTCAAATGATATAGAGCGGTGAGTGGCACTGATTGATTACTGATTTGGAAAAGTCATGTGACAATCAGTCCAATCGCTGATCAAGTGGATAAATAGCGGGTGACAGCCGTGCGTAATGTGGCACAATGGATGCGCTGGCATTGCTGGAAGATCACGTTAAGAATGGAGAGAGATCACAGGGATTTCCTGGCCCATGATGATGACTGGCTAATAAGCAGATTCAGATTCCCTAGAGCAGTACTCTTGGATCTATGTGCTGAACTGGGCCATCTTAGACAGACCCACCCGCCAAAACCACGCCATCCCGGTACAGACACAGGAGCTGACGACTCGGGGGTTTCTGGCTCCTTCCAGCGTTAAGTGGCCGACAGGTATGTGTTTTATATGAAGAATATATGAGGTTACATTTGTTGTCTAAATCCTATCTGGGTCTGATATACAGTTAAATGATGTCCTTTAGGTCTGGATATCACAACCATCCCGCAATAATGCCAGCTGTTTGGATGACATCATAAACATGACCAGTCAGTACATCAGGTTTCCTTACACTGTGGGTGAACAGGCCAACATTAAACGGCAATTTGCAGCGATGTCCGGTTTCCCAAATGCAATCGGCGTAACTGACTGCACTCATGTTGCTGTAAGGGCTCCGAGTGAAAATGAATTTGTCTGTGAACCGAAAAAATGTACATTCAATCAGTGTACAAATTATTTGTACATCGGACATGATCATAACAAATTTAGTGTCAGGGTGGCCTGGGTCAACACATGATTCATTCATCCTGAAGCACAGCAGTGTAAAGACTGCAGGGGGCGCTGTGTGAAATGCCGTGGATCAGCAGCTTATTTATATACAGATACATTCATGAGTTACTTTGCATTGACCATTCATGGTAAAATGTGAGTGTGTTGTGGGCAGGATGTGAGGTGGATCCACCTGTGCAATCTTCCAGCTGGAGTGTGAAATTGCGTGCAGCTGTGAGTACGCAGTTTTATAAATCAGGGGCGAAGGGCATACGCCCATTTCAGACTTTCAGCGTACGCAAACTTTTAGTGTGGATCGTAGACAATGTTTTATAAATGAGGCCCCTGGACAGTAAAAGCTCTGTCTGCAGAGCAGCTCAGGATGGAAAAGGTTTGCAGTCAGTGAGAGGTTTGCTGACGTTACATATTCGTTCATAAAGATTCCAACAAATGTAGAAAAGGACTCAAAATGTGTCAAAACCGACTCAGACTTTATTCTGAACATTTCTGAGTCATTTTGAACAATTTCTCAGTAATTTCAGACAAGTTCAACTATTTTTAAACCAGTTTTACTCATTCTTAGCACTGTTTCAGTCATTTTGGATGTTTTCTGAGTCATTTTAGACAAACTGAGTCAGGTTTAAAGTCATTTTGGACAACTTTAACAGACTTTAAACTGGTTTGACTCGTTAAGGAAGCTTTTTGAGCCTTTAAGCTCCATTTTCAACTCATTTTGGGCAATTTTTGAGTCATTTTGGACGATTTGTGAGTCGTTTTTGACAAGTTTGAATAATTTTAAGGAAAGTAGGATTCATCTTAGACAAACTGAGTCAGGTTTGAAATCATTTTGGATAACTTTAGCTCACTTTGTGTGTTTAGTGTGTACCAGTGTGTGTTTAGTGTGTACCAGTGTGTGTTTAGTGTGTACCAGTGTGTGTTTAGTGTGTACCAGTGTGTGTTTAGTGTGTACCAGTGTGTGTTTAGTGTGTACCAGTGTGTGTTTAGTGTGTACCAGTGTGTGTTTAGTGTGTACCAGTATGTGTTTAGTGTGTACCAGTGTGTGTTTAGTGTGTACCAGTGTGTGTTTAGTGTGTGTACTAGTGTGTGTTTAATGTGTGTGTTCTGACCAGAAAAGCACACAACATGAAGAAGCTGATGAAGTAAACGATGGCGAAGTTGCTGCCGCAGCTGAACTCTTCTCCGGGTTCGTAGTCGGATTCTGGATCACAGCGTTTCCCTGGAAGACTGGCCAGCATGATCTCCTGCCACGCCTCACCTGTTGCACACCTGAACACACACACACACACACAGGTGAAGCAGCCGAACACAACACAGGACAAAGAGGAGGACGAAGAGGAGGACGAAGAGGAGGAGGAAGAGGAGGAGGAAGAGGAGGAGGAAGAGGAGGATCTGACCTGAAGAGCAGCAGGACGGCCTGAGGAAACGTCTGGAAGTTGTTGTTCCTGTTGATCTGAGTGTAGTCCTGCATTGCAATCTTCCCAAACGTCTACACAGAAGACAACACATCACTCTAATCATGAACCACCTGTGACTCTCTATCAGCTGACTTTTCTGACTTTGTTTTTTAAATTGGTTTAAAATGACTTGAATTTCAAACTTGTTCCTAAATGAGTTACAAATTCAACAAAATGACAAAATTTGTCAAAATGGGTTCAAAAATTTGTCAGAAATGACCAAAATATCTCCAAGATGAGTTAAAATGGACCAAAACTGTTCAAATTGACTTGAAATCTGTCTAAAGATACCAAGAAATGTTCCTTTAAAGAGTAAAATTCACCAAAAAGGTTGATTTGGAAAAATGTCACCAAATTATTTTAGGCTAAAGATGACAAAAACAAGCTCTGAATGATTTAAAGTTGTCCTAAATGACTTACAAATTCAACAAAATGAGTCAAAGCTTCTCGTAGATCAGTTTAAAAGTTGTCTAAACAAAGTTCATCACAATGACCTGAAACTTTGGGTCAGTTTATCAGTGACTTTGATTAATTTTCTTCAATCATTAGAACGAGTTTCAAGCAGTTTTGACAGTTTTTAACTCATTCTGGATCATTTTAGTTTATTTTGGACACTTTTGACTCATTTTGACAGTTTATGGTTCATTTTAACTCAGTTAACCTTTGTGTTGTCCTCAGGATCAAATTGAAAATGTGGAAAAAATATATTTTTTACAATGAAAACTTTCACATTTTCAACATTTTTGGGAAATTTTTGAACATTTTTTGGTGGAAAAAAGCAAATATTAAAAAAGGGATTCTTAAAGAACATTCAGGAAAAAAATCAAACAAAATCCAGCAAATTTCTTAAAGAAAATATTACAAGTTTTACTGATATGTATGTAATCACTTGAGATATTTTTAGGATATTTTTGAGAGATTTTTATTGATTTATTTGAAAATATTTACAATTTATATATATATTTAATTTTTAAATATTTATTTCTTGCTAAATTTGGGTATTTTTAAAAAAAAAAAAATTTAAGGGAAATTTTTAAGGAATTTTTGGAAATTTCTTCCTGAGTATTTTGCACATTTTTATAAATTTGGGGACTTTTTTTCAGACAAGGAAGCAACATTTTTGGTGCCTGTAAATGAAGAGAACAGGAGGGCTAAAGACATGTTTCTATCATTTAATTTTTGCCAAATTGTGACGTCATTTTGGACAAGTTTAGTAAGTACAGATAAAAACACAAGAGGGTATCCAGGTTCTAGCAGGTTCTCCTGGATCAGGTGAGACGTTCACCTGTGTGGACTCACCTGCATGCCGATGACGGCGTAGATGAAGAAGATCATGGCGATGAGCAGAGCGACGTACGGTAGAGCCTGGAGACAGACCAGCGGTTAGACGGAATGTTTGTCTGCAGTCTGAGGAGCTTAAAGTTCACTCAGAAATGTAGAGAAACTCAGAAACAGTGACTCAGCAGCAGCTGGTTCTGCTGAGTCACCAAATCTGACTTTTAAACTTCAGCAGGACACAAAGTTTAGCCCGATAGCCACGCCCGTTGTGTCATTAAGCCCCACCTCTCCACGATTAAGCCCCGCCCTCTGACCTGCAGTGATTTGATGAAGGTCCACAGCAGCGTACGAATTCCCTCCCCTTTACTCAGCAGCTTGACCAATCGCATCACTCGAAACAGGCGGAAGAAGGTGATGGAGACTCTGGAGCTGTCCTCTCCACTCTGGAATGGAAACAGGAAGTCAGAAAGTTCTGGAAAGCTGGAGCTATTTCGAGGATTAAACACCAACAGAGCAACAACAGAACTAAAACAGAACACCAACAGAACAACAACAGAACTAAAACAGAACGTTAGAACACCAACAGAACATTAGACCACCAACAGAACACCAACAGAACTAAAGCAGAACAACAGAACAGCATCATCCTGCTTCAGTGTTTGACTCACGCTGAACTCGGTCACCACGATGTCCACGACGCTGCCGACTACGATCAGAGCATCAAAGGAGTTCCAGGCGTCCACAAAATAATGCTGCAAGGAACCACATGAGAACACATGGAACCTCTGTTCACCTGAGTAACACCAGCAGTAACAGCTGCAGTCAGAGCAGCAGCGCCCCCTGCTGGCTGGAGGCCTCAGCAGCTGCTCTACATTTCAACACAGGAACACCAACATAGAGCTGGGTCCAGGTTTGTCACTTTTAATGGACTTTTTCCATCATTTTAGAACTTCATAGGAACTTCATTAACCCTAAAAACTATGAAAGACCTTTAAACTTATTCAGAACATCGAAAACCCTTTTCAAATTTACTCCCAAAAACTTAACCAAAATGACAGAAACTTATTCAAAATGCCTCAAGGCTGTTCCAAAAGGATCTTAAAATTTTCATAAAGTTGGACCAAGAAGACTTGATGTGTCCAAAAATCAACTCAAAATTCTCCCTTACATCTGTTTAAAATGTCCCAGAGCCTTCCCAAAAGAGACATAAATCCTGTCCAGAATGATTCAAAACCTGTTCTAAATGAGTTAGAAAAATAACTTGGACTCATTTAGCAGATATTTAGAAAATGTTTGGTTATATTTGTTATTGTTTGGACAGGTTTTGTGCCATTTCTGGATAATTTTTGAGGCATTTTAGACAATTTTGAGAGACTTTGGACAGTTTTTTGTTGTTTCTGACAACTTCTAAGTCATTTTAGTTACATTTTAAACAAATTTAGCCTCTTTTTAAAATAATTATGGACAAGTTTTTGTTTTAGTCTATATTTTAGGTTTTTAATAATCTAGAACATATTCTGTTTCACTGTACACACATTTTTTTATTTATTTGGGAGACGTTTTGAGTCATTTTGAACAAATTCTTGGGGTGATTTTGAACTTTTTGCTGTTTGGGTGTGTTTGTTTTCCTCACCCTGAGTCTGAGCGCCAGCAGCTTCAGCAGCATCTCCACGGTGAAGAGTCCGGTGAAGACCATGTTGAGGATGTCCATGATGTAGCTGAAGGTTTTGGACTGTTCGTAGTGCTGCAGGTCAGAAACACCGTCAGAGAGGCCAGATTTAACGAAGCGTCAGCGATTGGAGATGAAGCGGAACGTTACCGACCTGCACAGCCAGAGTGACGGTGTTCAGCAGGATCAGGACGAACATGACGTACTCGAAGCCCGTCGAGTTGATGATGGACCAGAACTTGTACTGAACCGGGTTCTTGGGGATGTAGAGCTTCAGCGGCTGAGCTTTCAGAGCGTATTCAACACACTGACGCTGCAGAAATACGTAAAAAACACGACTTAGTTTATGAATTAAACTGTGCTGTATTAAAAGGTTTTATCTCTAAACACCAGCTTTTTCAAACTCACGTCTTTCACTCTCATTTTGGTCGTAGTTTTTGTTTTGGAACAGAACGTCAGTTGTAGTTTTGCAGTTTGCTGAGTTATTTAGTGTCTGTGAAGCTGCACAGAGTTCATGTAGAAAACTTCCTAAAACTACGTGAAAACTGACTAAATGTGTCCTCAGGCTTTGTGTTTTTATCGAAAGAAATTAAAACCAAATACAAAATGAAAACAAAAATTAAGGCTAAAATGGCAAAGTACCATTTGAAAATCATGATCAAAAACCGTTTTTTAAAGACAAAAGCAGATAAAAACAGATTTTTTTTTAACAAAGGCTGTGAAAGTTTTATAGTCCTGTTTGACACATTTTTCTGTTTTTGACAGTTATTTTTGTCATTCTGTTTACTGTTTTTACTCACATCAATGCATTTCACTGCACATTATACTTTGTATAATTGTGTTTGTGATAAATTAAGGTCTTGAGTCTTGATTTTAGTATTGTATAATTTTGGACAAGGTTTGTCATATTGTTGAAGTTTTGATTCATTTTGTAAAGACTTTTGGTGCTTCGGACAAATTTTTGGAGTCATTTTGCAAAAGAATTTTAAACTGTGACTTTTGAGATCACAGTTTTTCAGACTTTCAGTGTTAGTCTTTGGGTGCATTTGGTTTTGGCTGAAACAGTCCTGACGTGACGTAGTTTGTTCTGGCTGACAGGTGAGTTTACCTGGTTCTTGTCCAGCTCACAGTTCTTGTACTCCTGCTCTCCCTGCTCCCTGAAGGTGATGATGACGAAACCCACGAAGATGTTCATCATGAAGAAGGCGATGATGATGATGTAGACGATGAAGAAGATGGAGATCTCCACCCTGTAGTTGTAGATGGGACCAGAGTTCTCTCCATTGGCGTCGATGGCTTTGTACAGCAGCCTGGAGACACAAGGTGAAATGTCTGCGTGTGCTGACGACGAGGTTCAATAAAGTTTTCCTCTTTGAATACTCACGCTGGCCAGCCCTCGAAGGTGGAGACGGTGAACAGCGCCATCATCCCCATCAGCACATTGTCGAAGTTAAAGTCGCTGTTCACCCAGATTCGCTCTCTGACCATCGGGTGGCTCACATCGCCGTCTTTGTAGACCACGAACGTTCCTCTGAAACCACAGATCAATATTAAAACAACCTTCTAATAGAACCAGAACCTTCATACAACCTTTATATAACCTTTTCACCAGGAACATTCTTCTACAACCACAGATCAACATTAAAACAACCCTTAAATTAAACCTTAATACAACCTTTACACCAAAAATGTTCTTCTCAAACCACATATTAACATCAAAACAACCTACAAACACAGCCAGAACCTTCAAACAACCTTCTACCAATGTTATAGCAAACTTCCACCAACCTTCGATCATCCATCCTCTAACCTTCCTCCAACCTTGCTACAATGTTACATCAACGTTCCTCCAACCTTAACCCCAACCTTCCATCAACTTTTCTCCAAAGTTACACCAATCTTACATCACATTTCCTCCAACAGTTCTTGTTGTGAAACATGGTGATATGAGATCCCAGAATCAGCCACAAGGGGGAGACTGACAGAACAACAGCTGTTGTTGTTCAGTTCCTTTAAAGTGGAGGTGTCCATGCTGTCAGTGAATGGTAGAAGTGTGCGAGTTTCCACCAGCCTTCTGCCAACTTTCCGATTACCTGACTAAAACTTTTCTCAACCCTTACACCAACATTCTTCCAAAGTTACACCAATTTTACACCAGCTTTCCTCCAACCTTCCACAACCTTCCTCCAATTTTAGACAAATGTTCCACTAACCTTCCTCCTATCTTCCTACAACATACCTCCAATAACCTTTCTCAAACCTTACACCAACCTTCCTTCAAAGTTACACCAATCTTTCAGTAACTTTTCTCAAATCTTTCTTTAACGTTATTCTAGCCTTACACAATCTTCTTCCTACCTTCATCTAACGTTCTCCACATTTCCACCAACCTTCCTTCAAAGTTACACCAATCTCACACCAGCTTTCCTCCAACCTTACATCAATCTTTCTCCACCTTCAGACGAATGTTCCTCCAACCTTCCTCCAACTGTGATAAAAATTAATCCATCAAATCATTTTGTCACAGCAGAAAAAACCTTTGACTTAATTAAAATGTAATCCTGATTTATAAATCAGAATCCAATTAGAACCGACTAAAATCAGAATCAAACCAGTTTAAATCTTAACACAAAGAATTACAACATAACATCAACAATGAGTCAACAGAAGTTGAGTATTTCAGACAGAAGCTGCTTCAGGATGTGAAGCACGGATATGAAACTTACTTGCACTGTTCCGGAGTGTGTTTGGCTTCGTCTGTGCAGCGATAAAATTTACCCTGAAAACCAACAGTAGAACATTCAAACATTCAACAATTCGTTCAACAATTTACAACACAGGAAAGAAGTTCTGTTTTTGCTATTAGAGGATCATCTAGAACTTAAACTGAATCATCAGCAGGTTCTAAGACATTTAGTTTAACCAGACTAAAGATCTCCTGAACCTACATGAAAGGAACTCTAATGTTCAGGACAGGTCTTTATAAAACCAGAACGTCTCGACTCACCTTGAACAGCTGGACTCCGATGCAGGCGAACATGAACTGCAGAAGAGTTGTGACGATCATGATGTTTCCGATGGTCCTGATGGCCACGAACACACACTGGACCACATGCTGCAACACATCGATAATCAATAATCAGTTAAACAATCAGTCAGGGAGTGTTGATAGACCAGTGCGGTACAATTTCCTGAAGGATTGGAACCTGACTTCAGCATTTAGTTTGAAACACATCCAGGTTCCAGGTGTGATAATGGCAGATATGTTGAGGTTCCAGGTGTTACCTTGAGTCCTTTGGCTCTGTTGATGGCCCTGAGAGGTCGGAGAACCCTGAGAACTCGGAGGATCTTCACCACTGAGATGGCGCTGGAGCTGCAGACACAAACACACATCTGTTTGTTTACCTGCCAGAACTAATAAAACCATTTCACATCATAGATTGCTGGTTTAGAAATTATCGGTTAGTCTGAGCTGTGGTTTCAGTTTGAAGAGACTTAAAAATTATCATCAGGACGCAAGATTATTGTTAAGAGCCATTGATCTGATTAGAAAAGAAAACAACAGCTTACTGTCATGGCTCCTGACTTTAGCAACCAGTTGTGTTGCTGTGTGGCTAGCATGGCTGCTAAAAACAGCTAAGAATGTCGTTTTTCTGAAAAGCCATGACTGCTGATTTTACCTCATGATACTGTTTCTCTACAACTAGCATTGTAGCTAATTAGTTGGTAATACATTTGTCTATGGTTAGCATGCTAGCTAATGCTAGCTAGTGATATTTCTTCTCTATGGCTAGCACAACTGCTAATATTAACTAGTGACAGTGTTTCTTAATGGCTAGCATGACAGTTATTGTTAGTTCTAGTCATACTCTTTCTCCACACTGGCAACTAATTAGCCAGTAATGCACATTTTGTACAGCTAGCTTAGCAGCTATTGTTATCTAGTAATACTATTTCTCTGTTGCTAGGATGGCAGCTAGCAATATTGTTTCCCTTGTGTTCTCCTAACATTGGCAGCTAATGTTAGCTAATGTTGTTGTTTCTTTGTAGGCAATAAAGCAGCTAATGTTAGCAAGTGATATTGTTTTTCTGTGGCTAACATGACTGCTAATGTCAGCGATTGATATTGTTTGTTTATGGCTAGTACTTTGGCTAATGTTATTTAGTGATATTGTTTCTCCAGCTTTACTACTGGGAATATTGTTTCATTAGTTGCTCATGTTAGCTAGAACCATTTAGCAGTGGGCTAGCACTGAGCTATCAGTGCTGTGATAACATATAATATTATACACCTGATGTAGTTGTGTTGCTAGGTCTACTTCTCAACAGCATTCTGGCTAAGTCTTTTAGCTTTAGCTGAAGGGTGAACCATGCTAACATACTAACTTGGCTAACAACAGAAAAATTCCTGTTTATCTTGGTACCCTTATTGTTACATTGTCAACAAGAGTTGGGTTGCATTCAAAAGACCATAAATATGTTTAATTTCTGGGTTCGTGCAGAGGAATTTTATGAACATAATCTTTATTTTTGAGGTCTGATACTGACTGCAGGAAGAAAGAGACCAGAGAGACGCTGACGACCAGAAGATCCAGCAGGTTGAACCAGTTTCTGCAGAATGAACCCTGATGGAGAAACGCTCCGTGGACGGTCATCTGACACACAGACGGGAGGTTAGATTCACATAAACATCCAGAAGTATTTTAATTTAACTGGAGGAGGTTTTACCTTAAACAGAATCTCCACGGTGAAGATGGAGGTGAAGGCGTAGTCTGCATAACCCAGGATCTACACACAAACACACTGTTAGCATGCACAACTCACAAACAACACAAATAAAAACACTTTCTCTTCCAGACTCAATGCTAGCACGGCCAATCAGTTTTTTAGGATAAGAAATGGAGCTAACTAGGATAGGTGATGTTAACAAATACAGCTACAGTTAGCATAACCAAACACAATTTCAGCATTGGAGCCAACTAGCTCAAGTGACAATTAACCAACAGAGGCACTGTTTGCATAGTCAAGCGCACTTTCAGCATCAGAGGTAACTAGCTTAGGTGACAGGTAACAAACTAAATACACTTTTGGCATTTCAGCCTTGGATCTAACTAGCACAAGTGATGGCTAACAGACAGTGCTAATGTTATCGTAACCAAACCTGCTTTGAGCAGGTCAACATTGGAGCCAACTAGCTTTGGAGATGGCTAACAAACAGACGCAAGTCAAGTGCTCTTTCTACAATTCAATAGTGGAGCTAATCAGAATCAGAATCACTTTATTCATCCCCGAAGGAAAATTCAGTTTAATTCAATTTCAATTCAATTTAACGAGCCCAGGCAATGGCTAAAGGGTGGAGCCACTGCTAGCATGGCCAATTGCACTTTTAGCATGTCATCACTGGAGCTACTTAGCACAGGTGACAGCTAACTAAGAGCCACTGCTAGCACAGCAGGTGCACTTTTGCATTTCAGGATTTCAGTGTTGGAGCTAACATCCCAGCTGATGGCTTTTGAACAAAGATAACCAAGTTCACACGCTGCCAGTGATCTCAGATCAAAGTTTTTACCAGCTGCCTGGATGTAAATGAAGCTTCTACGCTAACGTAGCTCAGAGTTTAAATAAATAAAGGTTTGTAATGAATCTCATACGGGAGCTTAAGAACATAACGAAAGACCAGAAACAAAAGAAACGAGCATCATTTCATCTTCAGTCTAAAATAAAAACACAGTGCTTGATAGAACTGGGAGATGTGAATCACTGTGAGAATAAAAGAAGCTGCAGAAGTTTAAAATCATGTTTTTTATTAAAAGTTGAGCTTAGTAGAGAGCAGAGTCATGTCTGTCCTCAACTGGTTAATAGATCTGGTCTGAGGACAGCTGCTGTCAGTGTGCCACTCTGTAGTAGTGTCTATATATGTAGTAGTACTGTGTGTAGTAGTGTGTGTTAGTGTGTGTAGTAGTGTGCAGTAGTGTGTATACCGTGACTTTGGAACAGTAAACGTGGTTTTCTGCCTCCATATGTGTGTTTCCTCTTTAACCCGGTTAGTCACTGACCCACTTTTGATGTGTAATCTCTCCAAGCCCCGCCCCCTCCTGGCTACCAACCAATCAGTGGCCCCACTCACATTGTTCCTGAAGGAGTGCGCTCTGATTGGATCTTCGGCGGCCAGCGAGCAGCTGCTGAGGATGATGAAGACGAGGATGAGGTTGGTGAAGATGTGGTGGTGGATCAGAGTGTGACAGGCCACACGGATGCTGCGACACAAACAGCAAACAAAACCAACAATAAACAACAACAAACTCAGAGATGACAACAGAAAAAAGTGACTACACAACTAGACCTGATTAAAAAAAATGCGTGCAATTATATTTTAAAAATCACAAAAAATAAAGAACTTGCACAAACTAAATTCTGTCAAAAACTAAAAATTCTGCTCTCCCGGATGCATGTATGGCATGTTTAGTGACTGAGCTCAGACCAACGGACACACGGCAAAAATTCAGCGACTTATTGGCTGAACTGCAGGCAATGTTTGTAATTCAGAGCGTAGATAGTTAAATATCTGCAGTATGTAGAGAGAACAGAACTAAAAGCAGATTATACAGTCATGGAGAAATAAAATATCTCTGTGAAAGATTAAAACAGCATCATCAGAACATGAGAGACTTGATTATAGAATAGAATAGAATAGAATAGAAACATTTTATTAATCCCCGAGGGAAAAGTTGGTTACAGCAGAAAGAAATTAGATATTTTAATATTTAATTTTATATTATTATATTAAAATATAATATCTTAATATCAAAATTTAAATATCTGTAAAATAGCATTTTTTGTGCTAATTTCAGTAAATTAAAAAACAGTGTAATTTTACAGTCAAATTTTGTAAAAGAATTAGTAAAATTTTAAGTTTTTTGATGTGGATATTAACTGTTTACCATAAAAATGTAAATGAATACTTTTGTTCTGTGATTTTGCTCGATATTAGCAGTAATTGAACAAAACACATAAAAACTATGAGATTATGGGGAAAAAAAACTATTTAAAAATGTTAGATAAATTGATGCTGAATCAGAGAAATAAAACGAGCAGCAGCGACTGATCAGTGATTATTGGTTTGTTTGGGTTTGAACACAGTTCCAGGACGGTTTTATAGCATTACAAGGTCTCAAGTGTCATTTTTTGTGGTTGTTTTGTGTCTCTGTGACAGTTTTGTGTCTGTTGTTGATCGTTTTGTGTCTTATCATGGAGGTTTTATGTCTCTTTGTGGTGCTTTAGTGTCTCTTTGAGATCATATTGAGTCTGCGTGGTTGTTTTCTGTCTCTGTGGTCATTTTGGTGTCTCTGTTTGTGGTCGTTTTGTGTGTTTTTTTTGTCTCTTCGAGATCGTATTGAGTCTCTGTGGTTGTTTTGTGTCTCTTTGTGGTCATATTTTGTTGCTTTGTAATCATTTTGCGTCTCTTTGTGCCCTTTTTGTGTCTTTGTGCATCCTGAACCGATCATCTGCACACAGATTTCAGATGTCTACTCTAGCAGACGGGTTTCTCTGGACTCTGGCAGCTGACTGGATAAACTCACGGGTTGGTCTTGCTGAGGCAGAAGAAAGCGCTGCCTTCTGGGATGGGAAGAACCTTCTCTTTGGGAGGAGCGAGGTCGGCCATCTTTAACTGGACTCCTCCATCTGAAGGAAGAAAGATCATCATGTGAGCAGGTAAAGAAGGAAGAATATCATCTGGATTCTGATCGTTCAGTGGACATGTTGACTTGTTTTATTAACAAAAAGAGGCCCAGAGTGAGAAAAAGCACTGCCTGGAGTTCAAAACGTTAACAGGAAACAGACATTAAAACGGTATAAATCTGAACCTTTTATCACGGTGGTCATAAAAGTGTCTTGAGTTCACGTAAAGAATTCACTTTAAAGATATGAAGTTTCTTAAAGAGAAGAATTTTTTTTTTATAACAATGTTTTTATTGGTTTTCACATAAAAAATCTCTGCAAGAACAGTATTCCAACCTTTCCTGTCCCAGGTTTGCAGGTAAAACATTTGTTTATATATTGCACAGATTTTAGAAAAGATTTTTTTTTTAAAAAGAAGAAACATGCACACAAGAACAAATAACATAACAGCAACAAAAAAAAAACAAAAAAAAACAAAAACATTACCTTGCCAGAAATTGATTGAGCTTAAAACCTTAACATGCCACCAAACATGAAAACAAATGGTACATTTACATACTTAGATGCACAAATTATATTGTATAGGTCCACAGCAAAATATTAATTTCAATTTAATCAGTATCTTCTGTCAAATCAAAATTTCCCACAAAATCTTTAAATTGTCCCCACACCTCTTCAAATATAGACAACTTTTTTTTTCTAAAACATGTAATTCTTTCTAGAGGATATACTGTGAGCATCTGTTTCACCCAGTGCACCAGTTTGGGTCTCTTACTTTTTTTCCAATATATTGCAATTATTCTTTTTGCTTGTATCAGACACATATTAATCATTATTTTTTCAGTTTTTGAAAAATTGTGTTTTTCTGGATATATTCCTAAAATGAAAAACGCAGGACTTTTTGGAATATCCTTTGATATGATTGACTCTACTGCTATTCTAACCTCGTCCCAAAAGAGTTCCACTTCAGGACATGTCCACATACAATGGAACAATGTTCCTTTATCATTTAAACACTTTGTACATATATCAGGTACATTATGATTATATCTGTGCAGTTTTACTGGTGTAACATAGACTCTCATAAACCACTTGTACTGGAGAAGCCTAAATCGAGTATTGACTAATTGTTTATGTACACTGGCACATGCCAATTCCCAGTCCTCTTTTGAGATATTTGTTTGTAAATCCTCATTCCATGCTCTCAATTTGGAGTCTGTATTATCAGTCGAAGTAGACAATAATAAATTATATATCTCTGAAATAGCACCCCGACTCAGACTATTTTTAGTAATAATTTTTTCTAAAACTGTTTTTTGAGGTTTGTTCATATTATTCTGATTAGTTCTAATGAAACTCCTAAGTTGAAGATATTTGAATAAGTATTTTTTATTAATATTATATTTGTTTGTTATTTCCTCAAAGGACATTAAGGCATCTGTACTTGGTTTATAGAGATCTTTTATAGTATTTAATCCCTTCAATGCCCACTCTCGGAAAACAGTGTCTGCCCTTCCAGGAATAAAATATTGGTTACCCCAAATTGGAGAATAGAGAGATAAATCACAAGACTCCTTTACAAATTTGCGTACTTTAGACCAGATTTGAATCATATTTTTAACTATCGGATTTTCACTTTTTTTAACAAGTTTAAAAATTTTGTCTGAATAAAGGTATTGTGGTCATGGTAAAATCAGACCCTCCGACTCCATCTCCCTCCACTGCGGGATGTCTTTTGTCTCGAAATAGAATTTAATTGACCTCAGTTGAGTTGCCCAATAATACCACTTTATATTTGGACATTTTAGTCCTCCTTTATTATATGGTAACTGTAATAAAGACAATCTAATTCGGGCCTTAGAATTTTTCCAAATAAATCCTGTAAATAATTTTTTAACCTGTTCAAAAAATTCAGTTGGTGGGGGCAAAGGTAGATTCTGAAAAATATACAGCATTTTGGGGAGCACATTCATTTTTATTACACTAATTCTACCAATCAAAGAAAGAGGTAAAGACATCCACCGATCCACCAATCCTGTTATATCATTCATTAAAGATTCGTAGTTAGATATAACAATCAAATTTAGTTTGCGCCTAATTTCTATTCCTAAATATTCAAAATGATCCACCACTTTAAAATATTGAGCTTGTGGGGCTGGTTTTTCCGCCTTTCTCATTGAGCAATAAAATAGAAGATTTAGTATTGTTGATTGTATAACCTGAGATTTTACTAAAATCCCTAATCAGATCTAGGATAGCAGGAATTGTCCTGCTCAAATGTGAGACAAATAAGATAACATCGTCAGCATAAAGTGCAACTTTGTGCTCAGTAATACCGATCGATATTCCACTTATTTTAGCATTTTTTCTGATGGCTATTGCCAGAGGTTCTATTGCTAAAGTGAACAAGAGAGGCGAAAGTGGGCAGCCTTGACGACATCCTCTTTTATTTTAATTGGTTGTGAGATGTTTTTGTTTGTCAAAACCTGAGCTGTTGGATTTAAATACAGTAATTGAACCCATTTTAAAAATTTGTTTCCAAATCCAAATCGTTCTAAGACATTAAAAAGATAATGCCATTCAACTTTATCAAAAGCCTTTTCAGCGTCAAGAGATAAGAAGGCCTTGTCTGTAGTTTCATCCAACCCTTGGAGAATATTCAAAACACGCCTAACATTGTGGAAACCCTGTCGTCCAAGAATAAATCCATTTTGATCCCTATGTATTATGCTAGGTAATGTTTCTTGAAGTCGTTTTGCCAAAACTTTACATAAAATTTTTAAATCAGCATTTAATAAACTTATTGGTCTCATATTTCCACAAGAATTACTTGGCCTTCCAGGCTTTGGCAATAATGTTATTAATGCAGCTGTTAGCGATGGCGGTAGGCTTCCACTCTGAAAGGACTCAATAAACATTTCTAAAAGGGGTTTTAGCAATTTGGATTTAAATTTTTTTTATAAATGTCAATAGGGAGTCCATCAGGACCTGGTGTCTTGCCAGCCCTCATATCATCAATAGCCTTGCTAAGTTCTTTTTCTTCCAAATCAGCTTCTAAAGTGTTCAAAAAATCATTTGGAACTTGTGGAATATCCAAATCGTCTAAAAAAGTATTTTGACTATATGAGTCATTTTGTGTTTCTGAATTATAAAGTTTTTGATAAAATTCCCTAAATTCTTCATTTATCTCAACAGGATTGGTTATCATGTCTCCATTGCTTTTCCTGATTGAAGTTATTGCCTTTGTTGCTTCTAATTGTTTGATTTGCCATGCTAACAGTTTCCCAGTTTTCTCGCCCTGTTCATAAAAGTTTTGGTTAAGCCTAATAATATCCGCAGCCGCTCTGTCTGCTGACATTAAATTGTATTCTGCTTTTAGGGTTAACAATTCCTTTTGTGTATTAGGTGTATTGTCCTTAATCATAAGGCCTTGGGAAGTTTTAATTTTTGACTCTAATAATAATCTCTTTTTATGAAAATCTCTTGATTTGGATGAGGTATAACTTATTATATGTCCTCTCAAAACGGCTTTGAAAGCATCCCATCTAACTGCAGCAGTTGTTTCAGTTGTATTGTCTTTAAAGTAGTTATCTATTTCTTTTCCAATGTATTCAATAAAGTTATCATCCAGTAACCACTTTTGATTTAAACTCCATCTCGGTGGATCTCTTGCAAGAGCCTCATCTATGTAAATAAAGCCGCATGGACCATGATCAGACAATAGTATAGGATCATAAAAACAGTTATTAATTTTAGAGATCAATGTAGCAGAGACTAAAAAATAATCAATGCGAGAGAATGTCTTATATGTTCCAGAATAACAAGAATATGCAATTTCGTCAGGTTTAAAATGCCGCCAGATATCAAGTAAATTAAGCTCTTTTATAAAGTGAGTGATCACTGACCTACTTTTATTGTGTGTTTGGTCGACACCTGTTGATCGGTCTTTAATGGGGTTTAATGTGCAGTTCCAATCACCAGCAATTATGTATGCCCCAGGGAGGGAGGAGAGAGGCAGAAAGAGGTCAGTGAAAAACTTTGGATCGTCCACATTCGGACCGTAAACATTCACCAGGTTTAGACTTGCTGATAGTAGTGAGCCTTGGATAATTAAATATCTTCCAAATTTATCCTCGATTGTGTTAAGCACTTGAAAAGGAATTGAGCTGTGAATGAGGATCATAACTCCTCTCGCCTGAGAATTAAATGATGCTGAATAAACAGTCCCCTGCCATCTTCTACTTATTTTAACATGATCTTCTTTTAGAGTATGAGTCTCCTGCAGAAATATAATTTTAGCATCTGAATCTTTAAGTTTATTCATAACTTGTTTTATCTTTTTAACTTTCTGTAGACCTCTACAATTCCAAGAGAAAAACTTAAGCTTTACATTTTGTGACATTCAGATCAAAAAAGGACATGTTTTTCTGGCTAATTCTCTGAGCAAGGTAAACAATACAACAATAGAACAAACTGTAAACCTGCTGAACGACAAAACCAAAAAATAATCCCATTGTCCACATTAAGTGGCTACCCTCCTTGTCTATGTCCACTTCCCCTGACCTGTAGGGATAGATCCTAAATCAGTCCCCCTAGGTGATATGGTACCTCCAGAAGAAAAAAAAACAAACAAAAATCCTCAAAATAAAGATCCCTAAGCTCTCCAGCTCCATTCATAAATTATTAAACACCTGTTGTTTGTATGTACAGATCTACAAAAAAACAAAACTGTACAATGCTATCAAATTAAATTAAATACAAGACACATTAGGAACTACTGCTTCAACTTCAGTGACATAAAAAAAGAAATTAAAAAGAAAATATTCTAGCTTTTCCATCTTAAAACAAACTGAAAGAACCACCGTTTATGGCAATTACCCAAAGTAATGTAAAAATCAAAATGAAAGACTAGACTACCTTACATAGCCATTAAGCAGAAGATTATTATTCAATAATTACTAACGTTATAAAATGTGCAGCACTTGAAATGTATCAAACTTATTGGTCCGATGATCTCTCTTTCTTGACCCTGAGTATGAACTCCTCCACTAGTGATGGCTGAGCAAATGTCAGTGTTTCACCTTTGTACGTTACCAGCATTGTAGCAGGCGATCTTATCCCGTGCCTCAGTCCAAGTTCACGCAGTTCTTTACGCACCGAGTCGTATTGCTTCCTCTGTTTGTGCACCTCTGTTGCAAGATCGGGGTAAAGCCGTATGTGAACATTCTTGTACAGCACATCCTTCTTGCTTCTAGCAGCTTGCATCACAAGTACCTTCTGTCGGTGGTCCATAAACTTCATGATGAGTGGTCTTGGAGGATCTCCCGTACCCCTCTTTGGCCCAACGCGGTGAGCCCGCTCTATCACTATGGGTGCTCGCGGCTGCAAATCCAATACATCTGGAAGCCAGTTCTCAAGAAACGCACAGCAATCAGGATTCTCTGCTCCCTCGGGGAGATTTACAAGACGTACATTGTTCAAACGAGCTCTTGTTTCCATATTAACAAGCTTAACCTCCAGGACCGCGTTTCTTTTTTCCAGCTCCTCCAACTTTACACTCAGTCCGCAACAATCATCTTCAACACTGGAAATACGCGTCTCCGCGTGTCCGATTCGGTTAGCGCAGTCACTTAGCTGTTTTGTAGTTTCTTCAGATGCCTTCAGTATACCATTCAGTTTGGCCGTAAACTCCGCTCTGAGATCACCCACCGCCTTCAGAATCTCCTCCTTGACAAGCATAAGTTCACTGCAGCCCTGTCCCTCGGGGGTTGCGGCAAGTAGTTCAGGCATATCCTCGCTGCTAATGCTAGCTTTGCCGGTGGGGCTAACATTAGCGTCTTTGCTAGGTTTCTGCTCCGATTTCCCGAAATCAGAAAGTTTCGTCTGCGTTGGCAGTTTTCCTTTATCTTTGCTGGCTTTTGTTGGGGGTGCCATCTACTTTTAAGAAAATTAATTCCTTAGTGCTCTTAAGAATCAAGTCCACGGTTTATAACAGGATTATTGTTCAGAAGATATCGGAGCTGGATAAGGCGTGTGCTTCTAGACGGCAGCCATACCCGGAAGTCCTAAAGAGAAGAATTTTAGCCAGATTTTTGTTACCACTGCCTGCAGTTCAGTCTAAAAGTCCAGGTTTTTATTTATTGTTAGTCAGCTGACTGTTGGTCACAAATGAGTCCTGGTTTCTCAGCTGCACCAAGGAGCTCAGAATTTTTAGTTTTTTACAGAATCTTAATAAAGCAAACGCTGTATTTTTGGTACATTTTTTAAACTAAACATGTAAAAATTAGAGGATTGTAATAACATGATGATTTTAAAATCCACAGATGGTTGGTTTAAGTTCAAATCTGATATTTCTTTCTGCTTTTACAGCTTCTAGCTCTGATGAATGGAGTCACTTTGACATTTTTTTAACAACTAACAAACTTTTTAAACTTGTTTGAACATTTAGATGATTACATCTCAGAATATCACATTAAACACTGTTGTGTTCAGTGAAGTCGTTTTATTTTCAGGGTTCATGACCATAAAGATTCTAGAACCAAACAACAGAATAACTCCTAAAAACAACCTGTGGCTGATCAACTGGTTTCTGGATTTTCAGATTTTCTTATTCATCAAGAGGATTAAACCCGACTGACCGTCGTCTCCTTCAGGAAGCTCCTCCTCCTCCTCGTACTCGGTGTCTTCATCGATGTCCACCTGGAGAGACAAACGGCAGGTTGGTGTTTCTTTGTGGTTGTTTTGTTTCTCTTTTGGTCATTTTGTGTCGTTTTATGGTTGTTTTGTGTCTATTTGTTGTTATTCTGCGGCTTTTTGTGGTTGTTTTCTGTATTTTTCAGGTGGTTTTGTGTCTCTGTGACTGTTAAGTGTTTTTGTGGTTGTTTTGTGTCTCATGGTTGTTTTGTGTCTTTTTGTGTCCGTTTTGTGTCTTGCGGTTCTTTTGTGTGTCTTCGTGGTTATTTTGCTTCTCTTTGTGGTTGTTTTGTGTCTTTTTGTTGTTGGTTTGTGTCTCTTTGTGGCCTGTTTGTGTCTTTGTGGTCATATTTTGTTGCTTTGTCATCATTTTCCACCTCTTGGAGATTGTTTTGTGTCTGGTTTTCTGTGCTTTTGTGGTGCTTTTGTTGTGGTTTTGTATCTCTGTGGTTGTTTTGTGTGTGTTTGTGGTTTGTTTGTGTCTTTGTGTGTCCTGAACCAACCATCTCAACACAGATTTCAATCGTCCATACTCACCTTCACTTCTTCTGCTCCCTCCTCGGCCCCCTCCTCTTCACCTCCTTCATTTTTCTTCCTGCAGAAGCAACAGAAGGTGGTCAGAAAACAAACAGTCCTTTGGTTTATTTCATGTCTTCTTCCTCCATCACTCACTCTTTCTTCTTGTCGTCTCCGTCTCCTCCGGCCAGGTTGTCCACGGCGATAGCCAAGAAGACGTTCAGCAGGATGTCTGAGTCTCTTTAAGGATGTTATTACATAAATTTGGGATTACTACTGACATTTCTATGAGGGCTATTAGCAATAGCTAATCCATAACAAGCTGATCAGAAACAAAGGAGCAAGCGTTAGTGTGATAAGAAGCTAAAATGACAGAAAAATGTATTTGAAGTTGATTCATTAGTTTGGACTGTGTGAGTAGTGATGCTGGTTTCAGAACAGAATCTCCTGAGGACCCAGGATGGTTCTTTGAGGAACTCCTCCATCAAAGTTTCATCAAGTGCGATGTTTTCTGGACATGTTCAGGGCATTTAGACATGTTTTATTGAAGTGTGTGTTTTCAGGCTTGTTTTGGATGCTGAGTGACTCCTTGTGGCTATTTCGAATTTGTGTGTGTTCATTTTGTGTCTTTTTGTAGTCATTTTGTGTTTATTTGTGGTCATTTTGTGTCTTTTTGTAGTCATTTTGTGTTTATTTGTGGTCATTTTGTGTGTCTTTTGTGACATTGTATGGCTCTTCGTGATCATTTTGTGTATCTTTGCTTCTGTTTTTGTCGTTTGTTTTATTTGTGGTCATTTTGTGTCTTTGTGTCTGTTTTGAGAAATTTTATGGCTTTTTGTGGTCATTTTGTGTGACATTGTGTTCATATTTCATCTGTCTGTGACCATTTTGTGTTTATCTGTGGTCATTTTGTGTGTCTTTGCTTCTGTTTTATCATTTTGTGCTTATTTGTGGTCATTTTGTGTGTCTTTGTGTTTGTTGTATGTCATTTTGTGTTCATTCTATGTGCCTTTGCATCTGTTTTGTTACATTTTGTGTGTCTCTGTGTTTGTTTTGTGGTAATTTTGTGTTTCTTTGTTGTTGTTTTGTGTATCTTTGCTATAAATTTTGTGTCTTTGTGGCTGGTTTGTGTGTCTTTGCTGTAAATTTTGAGTCTCTATGGCCGTATAGTGTCTCTTTGTGGTCTGGCTAATCTCCTCTACGTTAACATAGAGGGGGGTGGGGCTTATAACCAGTACTGCAACCAGCCACCAAGGGGCGACACATGTTTTAGTTTCAAAATGAACATGCACGTTGTTTGAACAGAATACGAGTTTATCTCAAACTAAATGACGTCTTGTGTCACTTTCAGTGTCATTCAGGAAAGAAACTACCTCTGCCTTAGCCAATTAAAATGTGGTTGTCATGGATACAGTTACCGCAGATGAAGAGGATGACGAAGTAAACGCAGACGATCATCCCTGGGAACACGGGACCGCCGTACGCCATGATGCCGTCATACATGACCACGTTCCAGTCCTCACCTGTCAGGATCTGAACACAGCGACATCATCAGGCCACGCCCCCTCCCCTCCTGGCTCGCCGTGACATCACAGAGAGCGTGTCTTACCTGGAAGCAGGTGAGCAGCGCCTGCGGGAAGGCGTCGAAGGTGCTGCGTTTGGTCTGCGTCTCGTCGAAGTTGAACTTTCCCCCGAACAGCTGCATCCCGAGCAGAGCGAAGATGATGAGGAAGAGGAAGAGCAGCAGCAGCAGCGAGGCGATCGACTTCATGGAGTTCAGCAGCGACGCCACCAGGTTGGACAGAGCCGTCCAATGGCTGCGCAGGACACAGTGACATCATCAGGACACGGACTATGATGTTTGTTTGTGTGTATATGATTTTATATCTTGTTTATGTCAATGGGTGTGTTTGTGTATTTGTTTGTCTTTTTCGTGTGTTTGTTTGTGTGATTGTGTATGGTTAAATTTGTTGTGTGTTCGTTGCTTTGCATATTTGTGTGTATGTCTGTATGTGTATGCGTGTTTATGTGTGTGTATGTGTTGTTTTATATGTGTGTGTTTGTGCTTATTTCTGTGTGTTTTGACTCTCGGTGTGTGTGTGTGTGTGCATGTTTTTTCCACATGCAGAAAAACACATCTAGTGGACACACAGCTTGAGATTGTGTGTTCTAGTGTGCGTGTATTTGTGTTTGTTTCGTTGTCCATGTTTGTGTTTCCATGTGTGTGTTTGTGTCTGATTTTGTGTGTTTATGTGTGCAGGTGATTTGTGTGTTTCTTTGTGAGTTTTTGTGGGTTTTGTGTGGTCGGTTGCTTGAATGTATTGAGTGTGTGTGTCTGTGTGTGTTGTACTTTTGTAGATTTGTTCTCTGATTGTGTGCGTTGTGTTACTGTGTTTATTGTTTTTTTGTTTGTGTGCTCTCTGACCATGCATTTACTGTGTTGTTATGTTATTGTTGTTGTGTTGCTCTGTTATTGTTGTTGCGTTGTTGTTGTGTGTCTTTGTGTCGTCATACCGTGTGACCTTGAAGATGCGCAGCAGCCGGACACAGCGCAGCACGGAGATCCCCAGAGGAGGCATGATGCCCAGCTCCACCAGGATGGTCTCCATGATGCCCCCACAGACCACGAAGCAGTCGAAGCGGTTGAAGAAGGCCACGAAGTAGTGAGCCAGACCCAGACTGTACATCTTCAGCAGCATCTCCACCGTGAACAGGGACAGCAGCACCTTGTTGGCTATGTCTGGATACACAACAATAACACAACAATAACACAACCAGACTGTCCATCTTCAGCAGAACCAGAACAACAGCAAACAGGTGTATTTTTGTAACTAAACCGATCTGACATCTCCTGATTTGACGGCAGATAAACAAACGTTCTGCTGTTTGTTTAGTTTAATCTGATCTCTGAGCAGTGACTTTTGTACAACACAAACTAAATTGGTGTCAGCGGATTGTTTTACGTCTTTCTGTGGTCCATTTACATCACATTTTGGTTATTTTGCTTCTTTTTGTCGTCATTTTTTCCCACATTTTGGTTGTTTTACACTTTGTGTCACAGTTTTGAGTCACGTTTTGGTCATTTTGTGTAACTTATTGGTTGATTCATGTCTGTTGATGTTTTTTGTCATGTTTTTATTTTGCATCTTTTTGTTATCATTTTCCCACATTTTGTGTAATATTTTGGTTGCTTTACACTTTGTGTCACAGTTTTGTTTTGAGTCATATTTTGGTCATTTTGGTCGATTCATGTCTGTTTTTTTTTTTTCATGTTGTGTTTCTTTTGCATCTTTTTGTAGTAATTTGTCACATATTTTGGTCAGTTTAAGTCACACATTTTTGGCTATTTTTGCCTGCTTATATCTTTTTGTGTTCACTTTGTGTCACATTTTGGTGGTTTCATGGTGCGTTTTGGTTTTGAGTCGGTTTTTGATAGTTTGTGTCACATTTTGGTGTTATTTTGTGTCTGTTCTTTGTCATTTGTTCCAAGTTTTGGTCAGTTTGTGCCACATTTTTGTTGTTTCATGTCATGTTTTGGTCAGTTTGTGTTGCACTGCTGTTATGTAGCCTCTTTCTGTGGTCATTTTGTGCCATTTTTTGGTTACTTTTGTTTGTCTGTGGAAATTTTTTCCCACATCATTTTCCATCAGATTTTTGTTGTTTTACATATTTTTGTGATTGCTTTGTGTCACAGTTTCAGTGTTTTGTGTAACATTTTTATTTTGTGCTGATTTGTGTCTGCTGATTTTTTTTTTTTGCCTCGGGTATTTTTTGTCTCATTGTGGCTGTTTTGTGTTGCACTGGGGTTATTTTGCATCTTTTAGTGATCTTTTTTTTCCACATTTTGGTCCTTTTGCGTTACATTTTGTTGTTTTACATCTATTTGTGATTGCTTTGTGTCACAGTTTCATCCTTTTCTGTAACATTTTGGTTGTTTCGTGTCTTTCTATGATCATTTTGTGTCACATTTTAGTTGCTGTGTGTCTTTTTGTTGTTTCTTTTGTTTCTTTGTGTCTTGTTGTGATCACTTAGTCATATCTTGGTTGGTGTTTTACAAAAATCCAGATGTCCAACATTTTCCTACAGTTGTGACTCATTTTGGTCATTTTGTGTCAAATAATCAAAGAAAGTTTTTATTTTATTTTGACAGAAGACGTCTCTGAGTTTTCTCTCCTTCATGGTGTTCTGGTTCTACAGAGCTGCAGGACTTTAAAAATGAACCACAGTGAAACTAAAAATGCACAAGCTGCACAGGGAGGAGTGGGAGGAGCCTGTCGTTACCCTGCACTTGTGTCAGCCAATCGGGTTGGTTGTAGTGCTCGGAGGCGCTGAGGGAGGTGTTGAGGAAGACGAGCAGCAGGACCAGCCAATAGAAGGTCACAGATTTGACGGCCGTGCGACACGTTCTCCGACAGACTCGATTCCAGCGTCGCAGCGTCCGACTGGAACAGAAAAACAGAATCAGTGAAGCGAAGGAGGCGAGACATCTGAAAACCTGACGGTCAGCGAACTCACCAGCAGCCGATCTTCATCATCCGAGCGCTGAAACACAAAAGACAGTTTAGTTCACCGCAGGCTCTAATGTGTGACCAGAGGGAGGCGCTTTGCTGATAAAACTGTGACATCTGTCTGCATCAAACACAGAATAACAGCAGTGAGTGTTACCAGCAGGCCTGGCAGCAGTTGGTATGTTCCTCATCGATGTTCTCGGTGTTTTCAGAAGCTGTTTCGCTGGCAGGAAGACTCGCTGACGGACAGAAGACAGAAAGATCCATGAACATGTGAAACTACTACAAACCGTACAGGTGATGGTGAAACCACTGACTGCTTAGCATAAAACAGTAAAGAACAGGAAGTATGGTTGGGATGATCCAAACCAGCGTGTTTTCTTTTGGTTTAAGGGTCTTTTAGGGGCATTTTCAGCCCTTACTGAGTTCTCCAGTTTTCTTATTTTCTTAGCTGATAATTAGCAACATTATCCTTGCTAAGATCATTCAGTATGCTGATGATGTTATTTCTTATATCAGTGTGGTTGCGTCCCGCTGGCCATAGTTTAGCTCATTTTTAATATGTGAGTTCTGGTTGGAGGTCATTAACCTCCTCAGAAGTCTTTGTCATGGTACCCATTGCTGTTAAACTCCCACAATGCTCTCTGCTAGCTAACATATTCTTTATTTGGTTTCCCCTTTCCTTCAGTATGGTCATTTTTGGGTTCTTCTTTCCTTTGGCATAGAGACCCAGGTTTTAAGCAGTTGTGTTCAGCAATAGTCAGTAAAAATTCAATTAATCGTTTAATAATGCATTTACCCTGTAATAATACATTTACCCTCTAATACTACATTTACCTTCTAATGCTACATTTACCCTCTAATACTACATTTACCGTCTAATAGTACCAGAAAATACACATTTTCTATTAAATATTAACAAGTAAAATCACAATGACTTGAAGAAGAAATGCAGTGACTTAGATTTCATGTTGATTTTTGAAGGGGACTCTATGGGAGTTATTTTTGTCTGTATTGGTTTTTACCTTTCAGATTTTCACTACGTCCATCTTTGTTATCCAGTTCAAACCAAACATCAGCTACAGCACCACCATGTGGCCACTTATGGAGATTTGGTGTTTTCTTTACATTCTGGCTAAAAACTCATCAACTGCAAGGTGTAAAACTAACATCTCAGTAACAACTGTTCTGTTTTGTGGAATCACTGGATCATCACCACCCCCCACAACTAGGTGGCGCTACAGCAACCAGGTAAAGATAAAATCACTGTAACAGCCGTGTTTGTTCTCCATCTTTTATGTAGTTATCATCGCATTTAAAACAAACATGATTCTAAGAATTCAGAGGAAACAGCATCAGTCATTTAGTGAAAGTCTTCACAGAAGGTACGATATTAGAAAACTGTTCAACAAAACAACTTTCAACCAAACGTAGGAACAATGGGCCCATCAGGAAATAAATACATAAATATTGCAGCCATGACAACAGGTGCATGTTTAATTTCTATTCCTATAATCTCAGGTTTCTCAAAGACTTTAGGTGTTGTGCTGCCTGAGGAAAACTTGTAGACAAATCTCAGGGCTGAAAAACATCATTTTTCATGTTTTCTTTGAATTCATCTGCTTTTTTATTTTTTATTTATTTATCTTTATTTAGACTCGAGAATCATTGAGGGTGAACCCTCATTTGCAATGATGTCGAGCAATTCAAAAGATAACAAGTACATCAGGAAAATCAAAATACATAAATTACAAATGTACATCAAATTCAAGAAAAGCAAGTACATTCAGAACACAAAAAAATCCAGCAACAGTTGTTTAAAATGTCTGATGGTAAGCAGAGCTTTGATTTTTAAGGCGTTTTGCAGTTTATTCCAAGCAGATGGTGCAAAGATACTGAAGGCAGATCTGCCGAGTTCAGAATGGGCTTTTGAAGTCTGGAGAGTGAGCCGGTCACTGGAACGGGTGTTATGAGCTCCAGAGGACCAGACTAACATTGAGGAGATGTAAGGAGGAAGCATCCCAAGAAGAGCTTTGTAAATAAACATGTATGTGTGGAGGTCACGCCTCCCTGAAAGCGACGGCCATCCAACCTTACTGTAAAGGATGCAGTGGTGGGTGTTGTAGGGATCTCCAGTAATAAACCTAAGAGCAGAGTGGAAAACTGCATCTAGAGGTTTTAGTGTTACAGCGGAGGCATGCTATACAAAATGTCACCATGATCTAATACAGATAAAAATGTAGCCTCAACCAGAGTTTTTCTGCAATGCAGAGGAAAACAAGATCTGTTCCTATAAAGAAAGCCATTTTTTGTTTACTTAAGTTTACTTGCCAAATGAGAAACATGTTTTTTAAAAGAAATTTTGTCATCAATCCAAATGCCAAGATATTTATATTCTGACACTTTTTCAATATTAATGCCACTATTCGCTGAGAGTACAACACTCTCAAAATCGATGTTTTTCGCTCTAGAAAAGAGCATGAATTTGGTTTTCTGTGCATTGAGAACCAATCTATGTTTGGTCAGGGCAACCTCCAAATTATTAAGCAGCTCTGAAGAGAGCACACAGCAGACTGAACATTATCAGCAGTGCAATACAAAACTGTATCATCAGCATAAAGATGAATTTTGCAGTTTGAAACAGCTGATAATATATCATTTATATAAATCGTGAAAAGCACTGGGCCAAGGACAGATCCTTGAGGAACACCATTTGAAAGTCTAATAAAATCTGATTTTACATTTCCCAGTGTTACACACTGCTGTCTGCCCGTAAGAGAACTCCTGAACCAGAGTGTCAAGCTTACTTAAAAGCATTTCATGGTTAACCGTATCAAAGGCTTTAGAAAGGTCAATAAAAAGAGCTGCACAGTGTTTCCTGTTATCCAGGGCTGATATAAAATCATTTAAAACAACGGTGGCTGCAGTGATTGTGCTGTTTCTGTCTAAAACCAGACTGGTGTAAACTTAAAACAGAATATTCTAAAAGAAATTATTTAAGCTGCTCATTTATTAAGGATTCAAATATCTTAGCAAGGCACGAAAGTTTGGAAATAGGCCTATAGTTATCCATAACTGATGTTTCACCGCCTTTCTGTAGAGGACTGACATAAGCAGTCTTCCAAGCCAAAGGAACAGTGCCAGTTAAAAAAGACAAATTAAAAATATATGGAACATAAGGCGCTAAAATAAGGGCTGCAAGCTGTAAAAGACAGGGATGGAGTTTATCATCCCCAGTAGAACATCTGGATTCCATAGATAACAGACATTGAGGACTACATCTGATGAAATGGGTTGCAGAGTAAATTGTGGTTGTGAAGCGGCCTGAGGGAAATGATCAATAATAGTTGAAGGGGTCCAGTGTAGGTTTGTTCAAATAGATTACCGGCTGCATTAAAATGATCATTAAAGCCACACAGATGTCTTTGTGGTCAGTTATAGAGGTGCCATCAGCTAAGGTGAGATGAGATAAGGAAGGGGAAGACTTCTGCTGAAGGGAATTTATTGCCTTCCAGAATTTTGAGGGCTTGGAGTGGGGACTGGGAACAAGATTCAGATAAAACTTCATTTTAGCCTTCCTAATTGTGGCAGTACATTTATTTCTTACCTAAAATCAACCCAGTGACTAGCCTCACCAGTACGCTGGGCGAGTGTCCACGCCTTATTCCTCTCTCTCAGTACAGCTGAGATTTCAGCTGAGAACCAGGGAGTGTTCCTATTTTTCACTCTGTGTTTTTTGAAGGGAGCATGTCAGTTAACAACAGAGTTAAATGATTCACAAAAGTGGTTAAGTGCCAAGTCCACATCCGGGATTTTCGTAACATCATGTCTGTCAGGTCCAAGAAAAGCTTGCTCATTGACATGTTTAAAATTGCGACTTATTATAAAACGAGGACGATCCCTTTTTAACTTTGTGTTACGAATACAAGCAACGGGACAGTGGTCACTAAAACCAAGTCCAGATACACCAGAGTGTTATTTTTTCAGGTCTGTTTGTTAAAATGAGATCAGTCAGTGTTGACTTTGAAGGATCATTCAGGTTTGGTCTTGTGGGAACCTTAATTAGTTGTGAAAAACTAAAATTTTCACATCCTTCTTTCAGGCTGTCAGAAGCAGGACTCAACCAATTCAAATTTAAATCAGCCAGAATAATGACTTCAGAGTTTATGTATGGAGCTCAAAGATCAGCCAACAAATGTAAAGCAGAGACAGAAGCTGATGGAGGTCTGTACACACCAGTTACAGGAACAGAGTTA
The DNA here is from genome assembly GCF_021347895.1 of Acanthochromis polyacanthus. Taxonomy (NCBI): domain Eukaryota; kingdom Metazoa; phylum Chordata; class Actinopteri; family Pomacentridae; genus Acanthochromis; species Acanthochromis polyacanthus. The sequence continues at coordinate 3,469,489 of NC_067118.1, forward strand.
TTATTTGCAGTGTTCACCTTTATAGCTAAGAACTGAACACATCTGTCAACTGTAACAGGTCTAAGAATAGAACAATTAAGAGAAGTTTTAGCATAAATGACCACACCACCACCTCTGGACTTTCTGTCAGTTCTAAACAGATCAAAACCATCCAGGGCAACCTCAGAGTCAGATACAGAAGTTTTCAACCATGTTTCAGACAGGATAATGATGTCTGGATTGGTTTGGGTTGCCAATATTTTCAACTGATCCATTTTGTCATGACGAATGATGCTTCTTATATTTGAATGAATAAAACCAAGTCCTTTCCTGTTTTTGCAAATGTAGGGGTCCAAAAGAGAGCAGATGAGATTTTGTTGTATTTATAGGTGTGGAGGAGGGTTGAGCACTGCGAGTGGTGTTTGTAGTAGAAATGTGCATCGACTGTCATGCTGGAAAAGCCTTACAGGAGCACAGAGTAAGTTCAATGTTCAGCGATAGAAGACGTGAACCTGTGTGACTAGGGTGGAGACGATCCTGCTTGAAGAGACTGGTTCTTGTATAAAAGGATGTAAAGCTGTCGACATATGGAATGCCTGTATCACAACAGTAGTTCTTCAGCCAGATGTGAAGCTGACTTTTTGTTGTCTTTTGTTGCTGCACTCTGATGATATCTAATTATATTTCTCCTAAAACCCTCCAAACATCAGCTCAGTGTTACGCTACCATATACTGACTGTTTGTCTCTCTGTGACAGTGGTTGGGTGGTTGGACGGTGTTTAGAGCTCGTGTGAAATGTGGTTTTATTTTCTGTGATCTCTGCTCGATGCCAGCGAGTCGACTCTGAGCTGAATCAGGCTCAGAGAGTAAATCAGATTAGAAACCGGGTCAGAAATACGAGGACACACAGACCCAGATACTCCACAGGGACGGTGGAGTCTCTACATTTAGACTGAAGGATCCAATCAAACACCTGCTGCTCAGACTGGGTTTCACTGAACAGATTAGAAATGTGTGTTCAAGACATTAATCTGTTCACAGTTTAGGGACTCAACCTCCTAACAGGGACAAAAAAAAGTCCCTAAAACATTATATCCTGGGGTGTTATCCAGATGTTTTTAGGATTATTCCACAAAAAGTCTGTGAGATCCTCAGACAGACCTAGTCAGAACATCTGGTTCTTCATCTCCAGTAACTTTATTAATGATCAGAGTTCTACCTTCAGACTGGGAATATTTCCAGAGTTCCAGGTCCTTGAAGTCCATAGAGGTGGGTCCAGATTTATCACTTTTTAATGGACTTTTTCCATCATTTCTGAGCCTCAGAACTTCATCAGTCCATCAGATAGAACCATGACATTTAGGAGGAGAATCACATCTGAGTTCTGGTAAAAACTGACACCAGATCAGTTTTATAACGGCTAATTAGTGAAGTTTAAGTGAACAGAGCAGCTTCTGGTCACTAAATCTGGTTTCTGATGAGCATCTTTTTTCTAGTCAAGAAACAGCTACAAGTTGATCAAACTGACGACAAAATTGTCCAAAATAGCTGAAACATATCCAAAAATAAAGGTCAAAATTATTCAGAAAATGTACGAAACTAAAACTAAATTCATCAAAATGAGTGCAAATGGTCCTGAAAAAGGATAAAATGGAGAAAACTTTTCCAAAACTATTCAAAATCTGTCCTCAGTAAGCTCAAACTAGTTCCTCCACAATCAACTGAAAATTGTCCAAAACTTTTCCAAAATGAAAATGCTCACCTAAAAATACCTCACAATGCTTTGTAGTGGTTTACACTTTATTCAAAATACCTGAAACTTTTCCAAAGTGAACAAAAATTTCACGCTGGATCCTGGGTACGTCTTCTACAGTAAAACAAACAAACAGGAAGTTCTCACCGTGAGTTTCATTGGAGTGACTGAACCATCCGAACTTTCCTCTCTTCTTATCCGACAGATCTCCTAAAGACGGACCTGGAACAGAACATGAAGTCAGTAGAACCTCCAGCAGAACCACTGACTCTGTTCATGGTTCTGGAGGAGATTCATCCCAGAGGCCTCCTCAGTCCACAGGTTCTGGTCCATTTCTGTTGTTACTGGTCAGTTTCTTCTGTTTTCAGGGTTTTCTGTTATCTTTACTGTCACAGTTTCGTGTCATTTTCAGTTGCTTTCTTCTGTCATTTTTTGTCACTATTTTAGATTGTTTTACGCTGCTGTTTTCTGTCATTTTCAGTCCTTGTTCTTTACTGTCTTTCATTTTCTGCTTCCTGTCACTGTTTTCTATCATTATTTAACTTTCTGAGGTTTTCTGTTCTAGTTTTCCTCGTTTACTTTTGCCGTGTCATTGTTGTCAACTGCTGTTTTTGTTTGTTTTGCTGTTCTTTTGTTTTCTGTCACTATATTTCCAGTCAGTGTTTTCTGTCATTATTATTTGTTCTTTTGTGACATTTTTTGTTTTCAGGTTAATTCACTATTTTGTGAAAAAGGCACAGCAGCAGCTGTATTTTTAAAGAACACTGAAGAGGGCAGATGTGTCCCAGCAGCTGCTGCTGACCTACAGGTGCTCCGTGGAGAGCATGCTCTGTCATGACATTCTGCTGTGGTTCACAGGCTGCACTCAGTCATTAAACAGCTCAGAAACTCATCATTACACAGCTACAATCGCTCACTGACATGCACAACGCCCGCTGCCTGTGTAGGGCCACAAACTTTACTCTGGACTCTTCCCACCCAGGCAACCACCTGTTTGCTCTGCTGCCTTCAGGGAGGAGCTACAGGTCCATCAAGATTATGAAACAGTTTTTACCGCTGTGCCATAAAGCAGCTAAATCAGTGCAATCAGTCCCTGTCAACAACTCAGAATCCTGCACATCTAGCATGGCCAGTGCAGTTTTGGGTGGGTTTGTGCAACATTTATTTATGCTATTTTATCTTTCGATTTGAATATATATATATATATATATAATATTTGTTTTTCCATAGTCTATTTTATGATCCAATGACAATAAAGACATTTGATTTGATCTGATTTGATTTGCTTTAGGTTGTTAGCTGTTTTCTGTCGTTTTCAGTCGTTTTCAGTCGTTTTCTGTCGTTTTCGGTCGTTTTCTGTCGTTTTCGGTCGTTTTCTGTCGTTTTCTGTCGTTTTCTGTCGTTTTCAGTCGTTTTCTGTCGTTTTCTGTCGTTTTCGGTCGTTTTCTGTCGTTTTCGGTCGTTTTCTGTCGCCGTCTCCTGAAGTTTTCTGTCACTATTTTTCAGTGAAGCGGCCTCATGGATGAAACGTCCTGAAGAACCAAACAGAGACGTCCAGCTGAGAAAAACAGGTTAAACTTCTTCTTATTCTGTAAATGAAGTCAGTTTGGTTGGACTGTAACGGCTGAATGTGTTTCTGACTAACGGCCTCTAATTAGCTCCACTAATTAACACTGGTGAACTTGTCATTAGATGACGTCGTTAAACTGCAGAACCACAGGAACAAATCTCAGACAGAGAACGAAGCGATGAAGGGTTCCTACGTGGGTTTCCGTCCTCGTCCAGCTCGTCCATGTCTTCGGCCTGAGTGATCCAGTCCATGTATCCACAGAGATCCTCCTCCATCTGCTGCTTCTCCCGCAGCTTCTGGAAATCTCCTCGAGCTTTCGCCTTCTCCCTCTCCTTACTGAACTCTCTGCAACGTTCACACACAATGTTCACACAACGTTAAAACCTACATTTCAGGTCCTCCACTGAGGCTGAAACTACTGATATCACCGTAGGAATAGTCCAGTACGGCCGAGTTTAAACACACAAGTCAAAGGAAATCAGGAAAACGGACGTCAGCAGCTTGTTGGACATTTGGATTGTTGGTTCTCAGTTTAAAATCACATTCTGTATGTTATGAAGTGACACTTTGTAAATAAAACTGATTGAGTGTTTGATCTAAACTAACAGAGTTTCATCTGCTGATTTCATTCATCGATACGTAACGTGTTGATCTCAAACGTTGAAGATTATTCTCCAGAATCCAAGGAGACTTTTTCAAATATTAAGTTCAGCCTGACTTTTAGTCCCAACTTCTAAATTTATTTACTTTGCTACAATTTAAGGAGAAGCTACAAGCTGAAACCAGCAAAAAATTTAAAAAAATATATGTGGAAAAATTTTACTTGAAAAATGACTTTTTTGTGGCTAATTTCTGTCATTTTTGAACCACAGTTTTCTTTAGTTTTTGTCTGTTTTTTGACATTTTCAGTGGCGACTTTGTTTACTTTCTGGTCATTTTTTGTTGTTTTCAGTCACTGCTATCTTTCGTTTCAGTGCTTTCTTATGTCATTTTCAGTCACTGTTTCCTCCTGTGCTTTTCTTTCATTCTCTGTTACTTTCTGACATTTTCAGTCACTGTTTTCTTCTGTTTACTGTCATATTCATTTGCTGTTTCTCTCATTTCTTGCTGCTATATTCTCATTCATTTTCACAGTTTTTATGTCAGTTCTGCTGCTGTTTCTGCTTCCACCTGATGCTACATTTTTCTTTAATTTAATGAAAATATCTTCCACAGAAACGTCTTTGTTAAAGCCAACAGTGGGATCATAACTTCCTTAATAAAAATGGTGTTTTCTTTCATTTTCTGTCGGTTTCACTGGCTTTGGCCTTTTGTGAGAATCTGGACTTTATTTGCTTTATTTTTTAATGTACATCAAATTGGCATGACATTTACATTCTGGTGTATTTTTATTTATGTGTTGGCTGTTATTTTTTATATTGTCCCTGGTGTAGCTTGATATACTGATTAAATAAACCTTTTTCAGCTGAAATAAAACCTAAAAGTATTTTTTTATATAAACAAAAGGGAAACTAGTTCTTCTTTGTTACTGCAGACAGTTTAGAGGTATGAGAAGCGACAAACCCGCTCAGAACTCCCAGAACCAGGTTGAGAACGAAGAAGGAGCCAAAGATGACCAGACTGACGAAGTAAACCCAGGGCAGCTCGAAGCCGATGGCGTCGTTCATCTGCACACAGAACCAGAACGTTTAGAGCTAAAGTCGTTTCTGTGGAGACGTCTGAGAAGGAAGAGGAGCTCTTTACCCAGTAGAGGACGTCGGTCCAGCCCTCCATGGTGATGCACTGGAACACCGTCAGCATGGCGAAGAAGAAGTTGTCAAAGTTGGTGATTCCTCCGTTGGGACCGTCCCACCGGCCGCGACACTCCGTCCCGTTAACGACACACTGCCGGCCGTGACCCGCAAACGCACACGGAACCGGTTCGTCCTCCACGTAGTTATCTGGAAGGAAGAGGTCAAATAAAAAACGTTGACATCCGACCAATGATTCCACACAAACAATAATTCATCTTAAACACCTCACAGTCGATCAGTTTTCAGCTGTAAGTTCTAGAGCTGGCCACATGCTGCTGCAGGTTTTTGGTTTGCACGTAGTGAGCGGTTCTGAAACGTAAAACCAATGACGAAGTGTCTGACAGTGCAGTACCACTGGTCACCACTAGGCTCTATAAAGCTCCCATAGACTCCCATTGAAAAATCATCTCAGAAAGTCATCATGATTTCAGTCAGTGTTCTGGTGCTTCATCTGGAAATAACTCCATAAATAAAGTCTGGGTGTTTCAGATTCTGTCAAACCGACAGCTTTTAATTAGTACTTTTGAATTTTAACCCTGCTGTTGTTTTCATTTACGGGCACCAAAAAATATTGTTTCCTTGTCTGAAAAAATCCAAAATTTCAGCAAAAAAAACTATAATTCCCCAAATTTTTGAACATTTGCAAAACTTTCAGGAAGAAAATTTCAATAATTCCTAAAAAGTTTCCCTTAAAAGTTTCATTTAAAAAAAAAAATCCCCCAAATTTGGCAAGAAAATCCTTGTAAATACTTTGAAAAAATGAGTAAAAATCTTCCAAAAAAATCCTAAAAATATCTAAAGTGATTACATATATATCAGTAAAACCTCTAATATCTTCTTTAAGAACATTCACATAAAAATCAGCCAAAATCCAGCGACATTCACATTAAATGTTATGGTCATGCTCCTGCCCTTTTCCCTCCTTTCCCCATTGTTGCCCTTCTGTGTGTTTTGGCTTGTTTACCTCTGTCTCCCCCTGTCTGTCATCCTTCCTTCCTGTCTCTCCCTCCTGGTCACTCGCCCTCTAGCTCTGCCTGCTGATTACTGTCATTGGCATCAGCTGCAGCTAATCAGTTCACCTCACTCACCTGTTCCCCTCAACTATAAGCTCCCTTCTTCCCCTCAGTCACTGCTGGATCATTGCCTCATGTTGCCACAGCCTCTGTTCCTCACCTCTGGATAGCGTATGTTTTAGGACCTTTCTCCTTCTCCCCTTTCATGGACTCCAAAATTACACAATTTATCAGTTTTCACCATAAAAAACACCAAATCTTTTCTATCCTTATCCTTTCATGAATAGCAAACCTCCCAGCCTGCCAGTATAAGCAGATTAATCTGGTCTTTCCAGTCCTCCTACCTGTCCCAATGTAGTAGCAGGTCCTGTGCATGCGTCCGATGAAGAGCTCGAGGCCGATGATGGCGTAGATGATGATGACGAAGAGGACCAGCAGAGCAATGTGCAGCAGAGGAACCATCGCCTTCATGATGGAGTTCAACACAATCTGCAGACCTGACAGACACACAACATCAGTACAACCACACCCTCCATAACGCCAGTATCTCCAATATCTCCAGTCCTTCCAGACTTACTGGGAACTCCGGACACCAGTCTGAGGGGCCTCAGGACCCTGAAGGCTCTCAGAGCTTTGACGTCCAGACCTCCAGGTTTTCCCGGCACATGGTGGGTCGTCGCCTGTTCACCACCCGACTTGTGGGTCATCTGCTCCAAGACGACGCTGAACAACCTGAAAACACACCAAAGAACACAACAACAAGAAGAAGACGAAGGTTTAAGATCTGGAGTGTAACCACAGCTGATCTTTACGACAAAGACAAGAGATGTCTGGTATTTTTTATCTAACAATCCTTTCATGCCCATCCAGATTTAAGATGTTTGTTATGTTAATATCCAGGTTTTTGGTGTTTTGGTCTGTTAATATCCAGGTTTTTGGTGTTTTGGTCTGTTAATATCCAGGTTTTTGGTGTTTTGGTCTGTTAATATCCAGGTTTTTGGTGTTTTGGTCTATTGATATCCAGGTTTTTGACATTTTGTTAACTTAGTAACCTGGTTTTTGAGTTTTTTTTAATCTGTTAATATCCAGATTTTAGATGGTTTGGTCTGTAAATATCCAGATTATGAGTGTTTTGGTCTATTAATATCCAGGTTTTTGCTGTTTTGCTTTGTTAATATTCAGGTTTTGTGATGTATTCTTTTATCATGCTGCGATTCAACACTAATCAAACTCTGAACTCCTGAAGCGTCCCACATACAGAAGCCTCTGTGACTGTAAAGTGGAACAGAGCGTCCTCAGGCAGTGTTGCCACGACAACAGACTTTATCATCATGGCCGCCGGAGGACGTTGAGTCCCGTCATCGTCCTGCAGCGAGGACACGGCCGACCCAGAGCGACCTGCAGCGACCTCAGCAAATGGGTTGAGAGACGAAGGAGTAAATCACAGAATTAGTTTGTTTCCTTCATTTCCTCGGTTCTGCTTCTGGTTTAACTCAAACTAAACTCTCTATTTGTGGTTTTCTGATGACATTGTGGTTCTCAGCTCCTGTATCTTCAAGGCAACTTCCTGCAGCCTCGTTTAGCAGATATTCACACCATACTGATGTTTAAAGGACCCTGAAGCTGCTTCAGGGTTCTTCAAACATCACTGTGTTCCTTAAAGAACCCTGAAGGATTCTGGAAGCTGCAGCTGTTTGTTCCGGTTCTTTAGGCTTTAACTGGATTCACTAAAAACAGAGGGTCGCTCCATTCCCCCACCAGCGTACACCTCCACTGAGCCGAGTGGAGAACTTCTAAAAAGTTCCTCACGTGGTGAAAGAAGAGTGGAACACGATGGATACGAACAGAACGTGGTTTCAACTGATGAACAGTCCAAAGACAGAACCAGAAACCAAAGATGGACCCAGAACCTGAAGGTAGAACCAAGATTTAATGACAGAACCAAAGTCTATACAGAGAAACAGGAGCTAAAACAGAACCAGGACATGAAGACAGAACCAGGTTCTAAAGACAGAACCAGAAACCGAAGATGTATCCAGAACCTGAAGGGAGAACCAAGACTTAAAGACAAAACCAAAGTCTATAAAGACAGAACCAGAGTCTACAGAGAGAACAGTACCTAAAAGAATGAGGATCAAAACACGGAACCAGGATCTAAAGACAGACCAGGATCTGAAGACAGACCACGATCTAAAGACAGACCAGGATCTAAAGATGGAACCAGGATCTAAAGACAGACCAGGATCTGAAGACAGACCAGGATCTAAAGACAGACCAGGATCTGAAGACAGACCAGGATCTAAAGACAGACCAGGATCTAAAGACAGACCAGGATCTAAAGACAGACCAGGATCTGAAGACAGACCAGGATCTAAAGACAGACCAGGATCTAAAGACAGACCAGGATCTGAAGACAGACCAGGATCTGAAGACAGACCAGGATCTAAAGACAGACCAGGATCTGAAGACAGACCAGGATCTGAAGACAGACCAGGATCTGAAGACAGACCAGGATCTAAAGACAGACCAGGATCTGAAGACAGACCAGGATCTGAAGACAGACCAGGATCTAAAGACAGACCAGGATCTGAAGATGGAACCAGGATCAAAAGAATGAACTGGGATCTAAAAGCAAAACCAGGATCTAATGATAGAACCAAAAACCACAAGCAGAACCAGAGTCTACAGGTAGAACCAGCACCAGCAACAGGAACCAGTCAAATCAAAGAGGGAACATCTACAGACAGAACCACCTTCTGCTGGTTCTCTTGGTTCTCTTACCCGACGATGACGATGACGAAGTCCAGCAGGTTCCATCCGTTGCGGATGTAGGAACTGGGGTGCATCACCAGACCGTAGGCCAGGATCTTCAGGAAGGTCTCCACGGTGAAGATGATGAGGAACACGTACTCCACTTGTTCCTGAAACACACAAACCCAAATGCTTTCAGTCCACAGCAGGAATTAAGGAACTGGACTCACTGTCCTGGAGGGGAGCTGTGTTTGTTTGTTTGTTTGTTTGTTTTTGTTCATTGGGGCATCCATGGCTGCATGTGTGTGTTTAGGTATACATGTTTGGCTGTTTGCATGTTCATTGGTGTGCTTTTTTTGTATTTGTGTGTATGTGTTTATGAGTGTTTGTTTAATTGTTTGCATTTAGGTTTGTGTTTATTTGTGTGTGTGTGTGTGTGTGTGTGTGTTTTAATATGTGTGTGTTTTTAATGTGTGTGTATGTGTTTAAATGTGTGTGTGTGTGTGTGTGTGTGTGTGTGTGTGCGTGCGCGCGTGTGTGTGTGTGTTTTAATGTGTGTGTGTGTGTATTTTTAATGTGTGTGTGTTTTAATGTGTGTGTGTGTGTGTGTTCAATGTGTGTGTGTTTTAATATGTGTGTGTTTTAATGTGTGTGTGTGTGTTTTAATGTGTGTGTGTTTAATGTGTGTGTGTGTGTTTTAATGTGTGTGTGTTTTTAATGTGTGTGTGTTTAATGTGTGTGTGTGTGTTTTTAATGTGTGTGTGTTTAATGTGTGTGTTTTAATGTGTGTGTGTGTGACCTGCTAAAAATGGACAGTTTGTGTTTCAGAGGATTACCAATCTGTCATCATCTCTGCTGCACACACACACACCAGCCTGTCTATACTTGTGAGGGCCGTTGTTGACAGAAACACGTTCATTTGGAACCTCGACTTTGACGTTCCTCCTGAAACTAACATCTGAACCTCAAGCAGCCTCAACATCAAACGTCCTCACTTTGACACACAGCGGTCCTCACAAAGATAGCAGACAAACACTGAAAGCTGCATCGAACATTTTATCTTTTTAAACCGACGTTTGTTTTATTTCAGTTCATCTGAGGAGCGAAGGCTAACGTCACACTGCAGGAATGAGGAGTTTATCATTTTAAAATCCGTGACATTAAATATTAACTGATGGCCTCTTGTTCACGAAAACACTAAGCTGTCCTTAAAAAGCTTCTTCCATTCAGTAGTATCTGCGTTTATTAACTAAACTCAATGATAGGTGTTTTAGCATTAGCTTCCTGGTACTGTCAGTTTAGCGTTATCTTCTTGCATCTGTTCGCTTAGTTTTAGCTTCAGGGTTAGCTACTACAGTTAGCTGTAAGTTTGCTTAGGTCAAGCTACTCGGAGTTTAACTTATATACACTTAACTTAGCACTAACTTGTAGGTTCAGTTATCTTAGCATTAGCATTGTTACTGTTAGTTTAACATGGACTTCTTGTTTCTGTTAGCATAGTTTTAGCTTCAGGTTTAGCTATTTTAGCGTTATTAGGTACAGTTAGCTGTAAGTTAGCTTAAGATAACTACTCTGAATTAGCCTCAGGTAGATATAACTTACAGCTTGCTTGCAGGTTCAGCTATGTTAGCATTAGCTTCCTGGTACTGTTAGTGTGACTTCTTCCTTCAGTTGACTTTGTTTTAGCTTCAGGGTTAGTTATTGTAGGATTTTCTTCAGGAACAATTAGCCGCAAGCTATCTTTCCATCTGTTAGCTTAGAGTTAGTCTCAATTATCTTAGCATTAGCTTTCTTGCACTGTAAGTTTAGCATTTTCTTCTGTTAGCTTAGTTAAAGCTTCAGAGTTAGTTACCTCAGAGGCATAATTAGGTACAAGTAGCTGTAAGTTAGCTTAAGCAAGCTATTTAGAGTTAGCCTCGGGTAGACATAACTTAGTGTTAGCTTGTAGGTTCAGTTATCTTAGCATTCGCCTCCTGCTACTAATAGCTTAGTGTTGTCAGTAGCAGGAGGCTGTTAGCTTAGCTCCAAGAAGAAGGGAGGGAGATAATAGAAATGGCATGAACCATAATGAGGAAGAGAATTACGAGGAGGAAGAATAGGAGGTAGAGGAGGATACAGCTGGTCGAGACAAGGGAACCAATCGGAGGACAGAAATGTAGGACAGGTGTAAACATTGACCATTTGCCTTTTTTGGCTGCCTGTAGAACCAGTCTGGTCTTTTTTCTCTTGATTCCCAAAGGAATAAAAGCAGCCATCTATTCCAAATTCCAGTTCCAGAAGATGGGGATGCTATTCCACACACTGCGGGGTTGAAATGGATCAGATGGTGGAAAAGGACATGACTTGTGGGGCGGAAAGGGGATATATTCTGCATTTGTAATGATTATTATAATAACACACGTGACATATCACTATTTGATAAAAACAAGAAAAAATAAAACTAAAGCTAAAGCGAATATAAAATGATTATTATTGTGACTGTGTTTTTCATACATGTGGAGGTTACTTCTGTGATTTCCTAATGAAGGCAGTGAGTCGTAGGAATAAAGTGTTTCTGCCTCTTTGCTGGTTTGTTTTCTATTAAAATATAATTCCAGAGGTCCAGCGGTGAGAGCTGCTCTGCCTCCGTTAGTTTGAACTCACAGTTGCTGTGTTTAGTGTTTGTCGCGCAGCGTTAGCGTGACGAGTGAGGCGGCGGCGTCACTTCAACACAAAGTGACTGAACGAACAGCGAGTCCAATAAATACAGGTCGAGGGTAAACCGAAGCAGTCGAGCAGAAACTCCTCAGATCTGATCACAGAGCTGCCAATCATCTGCTGCACGAGCTTTTATCCAGGCGTGACCTCTGACCTCTGCAGCAGTGCGGCTGTAGAGCTTTATTCTGGAGGACAACCCTCCACAATAAAGCTCCGCCTGACTCTCTGAAGACACAAAGATCCCCCAACCAACACCTGACTACCATTCAATATAAATGCTGAATATCGCATTTAATAATTTAACTTATTTCAACTTATTCCTCCTGTTGTCTTCATTTATGGGCACCGAAAAATATTCTTTCCTTGTCTGAAAATAATCCAAAAATTTAAAAAAAATCCCCCAAATTTCTGAAAATTTGCAAAACCTTCAGGAAGAAAACTCCAATAATTCCTTAAAAGTTTCCCTTAAAAGTATTTTTTTTAAAAATCTACCAAATATGTCAAGAAAATTCTTGTAAATATTTTCAAAAAATTCCTAAAAATATCTACAGTTCTGAAAAAGTTCCAATTTTTTTTAGAACACACAACAGTGAATGTTTTTAAGAAACAATTTTAAGATTTCTTTAATCCCACCAAAAAATGTTCAAAGATTTCCCCAAAATGTTGAAAATGTGGACATCAGACGTTTCACTGTGAAAATATATATTTTCGCCACATTTTAAACTTTAAAACGGGTCAATTTGACCTGCAGGACAACACAAGGGTTGACAGGCAGGAATGCAGCTCAAAATGTTTGTTTTCTTATTCGCTTCTGGATTCTGGATGCTTTCTTGCTTATGTTAGCTTAGCTTTAGCATCACAGTTGTCTGAGTTAGCTATCGGTTTGATTACTCTAAGTTACTTGGAGTTAGCCTTAGGTACACATAACTTAGCTTGTAGGTTCAGTTATCTTAGCATAGTTTCCTGGTACTGTTAATTTAGTGTTATCTTCTTGCTTCTGTTAGCTTAGCTGTAGCTCAGAGTTAGCTATAAGTTTGCTCACGTTAAGTTACTTGGAGTTAGCCTTAGGTACACATAACTTAGCTTGTAGGTTCAGTTATCTTATCATAGTTTCCTGGTACTGTTAGTTTTGAGTTATCTTCTTGCTTCTGTTGGCTTAGTTTTAGCTTCAGAGTTAGTTATCTTAGGGATATTCTCAGTTAGAGTTAACTTAAGTACATGTAACTTAGCTTGTAGGTTAAGTTATCTTAGTGTAGCTTCCTGGTACTGTTAGGTTAGCATTAATTTTTGCTTCTGTTAGCTTAGTTTTAGCTTCAGAGTTCGCTATCTTGGGGTTAGTCTCAAGTAGGTTTAGCTGTTAGTTCGCTTAGGTCAAGTTATTGAAAGTTAGCCTTGCATGCACTTAACTTAATATCAGCTTGTAGGTTCAATTATACTAGCATCACTTCCTGGTAGTGTTAACCTCTTGCTTCAGTTAGATTATTTTTAGCTTCAAGGTTAGATACTTTATAGTTATCTCAAGGTCTACTTAACAGTAAGCTAACTTAAGTCGTGTGAGCTTAGCTGCAGCTTCTTGGTTCAGTTAGCGTAGAGGTAGCATCAAGTATGTTTATTTCATTTAACTTAGAGTAGGTTCCAACTTAGTTATCTTATAGTTATCTTCAGGTCAAGTTAGCTGTAAGTTAGCTTAAAACCAGTGTGATTAGAGCCAGCTAGGTAAGAGTTAGCTACATGTCCATTAATCTGAGCACTAGCTTTTTGTTTCAGTTACCTGATTTTTTGCTAAAGGATTAGATGTCCAGCTAATGGTAGATCAAGCTAGTTTGGATTTAACTTCAGGTGAAGTTACACTTATCTTAGCACTGGCCTCCTACAAGCTAGAACAAAGAAAGTGTTTGATGAGTGTACACTTAACTTCCTGTTTCTCTTGGTTTAGTGGTAGTTTTTTCCTTAAGTTAGCTTTTTTCTTAGGTCAAGCCTGCTTGGAGTTAGCTTCACATAGATTTATCTTAGGCTTAATTTCTCTGTTCAGTGAGCTTCAAGTTAGCTGCTTGGTCTAGTGAGCTTAAAAAAAAGCTATTTTAGGTGAACCTTTAGGTTTAGCTAGTAGCAAGTTAGCTTAGGGTCAGTCAGCTTTCAGTTAGTTCCATTTATCCTTACCTATATTAGCTCCTTTATTCAGATGGCTTAGAGTTAACTTCATGGTATTTTAATTGGGTGCTAACTTCTTGCATTAGCTAGGTTTAGTTTAGTTTTATGGTTCGTAATCTTAGGCTTATTGTCAACCCTAATCTTGCCATTAGCTTTTTGGTTAATTTAGCTAACAGTTAGCTTCTTGGTTTTGTTAGACAGCCATTAGCTTGGAGGAAACCCTTTAGTGAACCTGTTGCTCTCTGTCTTTGAGTCCAGACAAGCTGTATGTCCACTTGCAGAGACAATTCCAGAACAGGTGTAGTTTAGCTTAGCATAAACATGGCAGAGTTAGAGTGAGTGTTTGCAGTTTCTGATTCTCACAATACTCTGTTCTTTGTTCACGCAGTTGCTTTGTGTTTTTATGGTTACAGCTGTGTTTGTGTAGCTGATCTCACCAGGTCATGGTTAGTGGAGTTTGAGTCATCCTCAGGAAACGGTTTGGAAACTCCCAGAGCGACACAGTTAGCAAAGATGGCTAGCAGGATGAAGATATCAAACGGTCTGCAAGGGGCATTCAGGAACATCAACAGGGACAAAAACACTGCAATAATTATATTCCTCTGCGGGCATGTTTGTCAGAGTAAAGGATACTTCCACTCTACGATTGAGAGCGCAGCCCGTCTGATCGGGTTGTTGAGTTTGAGGCAGTATAACGCTCGAGGAGCACGCTGCACCTGGTTACTGCCTTGCACCTGAGAAGGAAGTGACATCAGTATTATCAATGACATCTTTTTACAGACGTGGAGCCGCTAACATTAGCATATGTGGCTAACTAGTTTGCTAGCTATTGCAATAACAGATAATTCAAGCTAATTTAAAGTTAGCATAGTGCTAGCTAAATGGAGAATGTTGTCTCTTAGCGCATTGTCTTGCCTGTTCCTTAGCATATTTTCACCTGTTTCTTAGCATATTGTCTCGTATTTTGTTAGCAAGTTGTCTCACTTGTCTCTTAGCATGTTGCCTCACCTTTTCTTTAACATGTCGTCTCACCTGCTTCTTAGTGTATTGTCTCATCTGTTTTTAACACATCTCACCTGTGTCTTGGCATGTTGTGTCACCTGTTTCTCAGTGTGTTGTCTCATATTTTGCTAAAATGTTGTCTCACCTGTGTCTTAACATGTCTCATTTGTTTCTTAGCATGTTGCCTTACTTTTGCCTTAACATAGCATGTTGTCTCACTTGTTTCTTACTGTGTCGTATCCCCTTTGTGTTAGCGTGCTGTGTCACTTGTGTCTTAGGGTGTTGTCCCATCTGTGTCTTAGCATGTTGTCTCATATTTTGTTAGCGTGTTGTCTCACTTGTCTCTTAGCATGTTGTCTGACTTGTTTCTTAGCATGTTGTGTCACCTCTGTCTTAGAGTGTTGTCTCATCTGTGTCTTAGCGTGTTGTCTCATATTTTGTTAGCATGTTGTCTCACCTGTCTCTTAGCGTGCTGTCTCACTTGTTTCTTAGTGTGTTGTCTCACCTGTGTCTTAGCATGTTGTCTCACCTGTTTCTTAGCGTGTTGTCTCACCTGTTTCTTAGTGTGTTGTCTAACCTGTTTCTTAGCGTGTTGTCTCACCTGTTTCTTAGCGTGTTGTCTCATCTGTTTCTTAGCGTGTTGTCTCACCTGTGTCTTAGCGTGTTGTCTCACCTGTTTCTTAGCGTGTTGTCTCACCTGTGTCTTAGCGTGTTGTCTCACCTGTTTCTTAGCGTGTTGTCTCATCTGTTTCTTAGCGTGTTGTCTCACCTGTGTCTTAGCGTGTTGTCTCACCTGTTTCTTAGCGTGTTGTCTCACCTGTGTCTTAGCGTGTTGTCTCACCTGTTTCTTAGCGTGTTGTCCCCTCCTCCTCTGTGTTCCGGTTGAACTTGTGGTTGAGTGAAGCGTGTCGGTTCTTGTCATCCTGACTCCGCCCTCGTTCTCGCCATCCAGGTGTTCATCCCAGTCGGCGTCTCTCTCCTCCCCCTCCTCCCCCCTCCTCCCTCTCCGCTCCCATCCCCCTCCCCTCCCTCCTCCTCCTCCTCCCCCTCCCCCCCTCCATCCTCTCCGTCCACTGCCTTGTTGTAGCCGTTACGACCGGTACCTGAACGCAACACACAGAGAAAACACTAAATCAAACACAACATTCCTAAACCAGGTTTCTGATCCAACCTGTGTGTTCTCTTGATTATTTTCTCTCGGCAGTGGGTCGGCAGGTTGAATTTATTGTTTACCGTCACTGATTGCATCTAACTTTAGGAATATAGTTCCTGTGTTAGGGTTAAATTTACAAATTTTGTCTGTTAAATTCCATTTACAAATTTGTATTTATATCTTTTTATGTTTAAAAAATCCATTTTCTTTCCCTTTTTGTAAAAAATGGAAATGTTACAGAAACATATACAGCTGTATAATATTTTGTTTGAGATATGTCAGTTCAGTCAATTTTTGTAATATTGTTGATATTTTACAAAATTCTAGAAATAAAAAAAATTACAGAACCAATACATCCATTTCAAATGTATGCTTTTTCTTTTCTTCTTCACAAAGGGCATCTAATTATGTACGAAACTTCTTTAACTAAGAAATATTTCTTCCTTTTATACCAAAAATAGAGCATTCTGTTTGAAATTTAAAAAATTAAATTACAATAGATTTGAACCCTTTTTTCCAATGGTTATTCACACATTTTAATGCTGTTGTACACTAAATGTAAATTCACTGTTTGTTTTGTCATTTTTTAAACTTTTGTATTTTAAAAATACAAAAAAATTTCATGAAGAGGAAAAATCTTATAAAATCATAATTCCAACACTTCTATATCTGTAAAATGTTATTAATAGTACCTAATTATAGAAATATATTCATATTACAAGATTCAAATTTAACATTTTCCTTAATTAAATTACAAAATAAAAGGGACATTCTGAAAAATTAAAAGGAAAAATTTGGTACATTTTACTTATTTATTTATTTTAACACTCCTACGGCAGATCTTTTATCTGCACGTCTGTGGATGTCCCCTCCTCCATAAAAGGTTATGTCAGGACATCCATCCAGGACTTCTGTTGGATGCCCAATGTAACACAAGTTTCAATCTGCTAAAAATCAAAATTCAGCATTTTGTTCTTCTGACCTCACATCATTTTCCTTTAAGGTCAAAGAGGAGGAAGAGGATGGAGGGACGCAATGGCTTCCAGAGGAGGTGGAAACAGAAATATTGTAGTGAACAGCTGTGACCTAGATCTGCATGTGTGTGTGTGATCTGAGCCGTGATTTATGTGTTGGTACCTGAGGACTCACAACACGCATGTTTGAGCTTCTGTACTTGTGAAGATCGACAACTTCTTAACATCACAACCAAGTAAACTAACCCTGAAATACACCTGAGCTGAACTGGAGCCATAAAACCAGGCTTAAAAGATGTCCTCACATGGCAGTAAAACCACCAGGTCCTCACATCGATAGCAGAACACACACAGATGTAAAGCCAGTCATGGACAGCCGAGTCAGATCACATGATCATGATCTCTCTCTGCATTTTCCTAGAGTTCCTGTGTTTCCCAGAATGCCTTGCTGCTGGTTTGTTGCATGCAGGTAAAAACAGCATCATCACAGCTGGAAACGCTGACAAAACATTCATGGTCGGAAAAACGTTCAAACACGAGACAAAGACAACAGAGTTGGACTCGTCACACATTGAACCAAATTAGATTAAAATAATGTTTAAAACTGCAATTAAAACTACATTATCAGCAATCAGTGATAAATAATGACAGGAACATTTACAGTGACACAGTAGAGCAGTCAAACATGTGGTCCACGGGTCAAAAGCAGTCCTCAAAGTGTAACAATTCCAGAGAAGACATTAACTGCAGATTGTAAATTAGTGAAACTATAAATTTAAAATCATTTCTAGACCATGACAAGTTGTTTGGATCATAAAGTAAAATACTAGATTGTTCATTGTTCTTTTGTCGTTGTGTGTCTAATTTTTCTAATATTTTGTCTTTTTTTGTTGTTTGTTGACTGACTTTTGTCGTTTGTCTCACTTTTTTGTCATTTTGTTTCTCCTGTTGGTCTTGCTTGTGTTTTCTTGTCTCACTATTGTCATTTTGTGTTCTGCATTTTTTTTGCTGTCTTTCCATCTTTTTGTCATTTTGTTTTACGCTTTGTCATTTTTTGTCTCATTTGTGTCATTTGTGTAATTTTTTTGTGTAATTTTTTTGCCTTTGTCTAATTTTTTGTCATTTTGTTTCTCGCTTTTGTCGTTTTGTCTCATTTGTGTAATATTTCGCCTTGTTTTTTGTCTTTTTTGCCTGACTTGTCGTTTGTCTCACATTTTTGTTGTTTTGTTTCTTATTTTAGTTCTTTCTGTTTCTCATTTTTGTCATTTTGTGTTTACTTTTTGTCTAGTATGTTGATGTAATAAAATGAAATTGCCTTTTAAATAGTTGAGATTTTATCATTATTCTCAGGAACAGGCTTTCACAGTTTTGCTGTTTTTGTGATATTTTAGCGTATTTAAATAAAAATGCAATCGCAAAAAGAAAAGTTCTGTAACATGACATTTTTCTGTTAATGTCACTAATTCTACCTGAGAAATATACCGACAGTATTAAATTTGACTTCTGCATTTTATTCTGAACTAAAACCACAATATTCATGAACGTACATTCATGTGTCTTTCAACAGTCTTTATATGCTAATAAATGATAAAATAATGGGCCTGTAGGAGGTTTTTTGCAGTGTGATTCTGAATCTGGTTCCATTTGGATTTTATTGCCAACAAACGGTGTCTGAATGTTTCTTCTTATCGCTGTTTCCTGGGGATGTTCCACCAACATGTTTACATCAGCCGAGGCGACGTCAACATGACTCGACGTTTTTCTGTGGATTCATTATTATTACATTAAATTTCTCCTCCTAACTGAGCACCGAAGCCCTGAAGGAGGAAAGACAACTAAAACGATCTGAAAAACGAGTTGTGGTGGAAAATGATTGTGCTCTGGTCCTCTGTGTTTCCTTCTGTGACCTCAGTGTCCAATCAGCCGCTGAGGTTTGGTCACATGACGGCGAGTCGTGTGAGGAGTCAGCGGAGCTTCTTTCACCCGCAGGATGACTCGGAGCGTCTAATTATGGACGAATTACCCGAGTCGACTCCGCTTACCGAGACAACAGAGGGTGTGTGTTCACGCACGAATAACACTGTGGGGACCGAGTGTTGTCATGAGGACATTCTTATGGGAAGTGGGGACACGTATGGACCAAGTGAGGACATTTCCTCACAAAGATGGGACATTTTTGAAAACAAAGAGTGGATTTTGATAGAGATGTGACCTTTGTGACAAAATGGGGACATTTTAGAGACACTGGGGACCTTTTAGAAACAGTGGGGACATTTTGCAGAAAGTAGGGACATTTTAGACAAAGCGCAGACATTTAAGAGAGAGCAAGGACATTTTACAGAAAGTGGGGACATTTAACAGAAATAAAAAGGACATTTTAGAGAAGAGAAAGTAGGGACATTTTAGAGAAAGTAGAGCCATTTGACGGAAAAAGGGACAGTTTAGAGAAAGTGGAGACATTTAAGTTAGAGCAAGGACATTTTACAGAAAGTGGGGACATTTAACAGAAAAAGAGGACATTTTAGAGAAGAGAAAGTAGAGACATTTAACAGAAAAAAGGGACATTTTAGAGAAAGTGGAGACATTTTTAGAGAAAGTGGAGACATTTTTAGAGAAAGTGGGTACATTTAACAAAAGGTGGGGACATTCTACAGAAAGTAGGGACATTTTAGACAAAGCGCAGACATTTAACAGAGAGCAAGGACATTTTACAGAAAGTGGGGACTTTTAAAAGAGAGCACTTTATGATCCATTTTAGAGAAAGCAGGGACATTTATATAGCGCTTTTATATGATACATCACATTCACCCATTCACACACTGATGGCGGAAGCTGCCATGCAAGGCGCTAACCACGACCCATCAGGAGCAATTAGGGGTTCGGTGTCTTGCTCATGGACACCTAGACATGAGCTCAACTGGCCGGGGGATCGAACCGCAACCTTCCAGTTACAAGACAGCCATTCTACCCTCTGAGCCATGCCACCCACATTTAACAAAAGATTGGGACATCTTACAGAAAGTAGGGACATTTAAGAGAAAAAGGGGACATTTTAGAGAAAGTGGGGACATTTTAGAGAGTGGGGACAATTAACAGAGAGCAGGAACATTTTAGAGAGAACGAGGACATTTTACAGAAAATGGGGACATTTAAAAGAGAGCAGGAACATTTTAGAGAATGTGGGGACATTTTAGAGAAAGCAAAGACAATTAACAGAAAATGGGGACAATTTAGAGAACATGTGGACATTTAACAGACAGTGGGGACATTTTCTGATACAGTGTTTTGTTTTTTTTTAAAAAGGGATAATCAAATGCATTGTCCTGAGTTTAGGACAGAAATTCAAGTCAGAACATTCATTTATTACTCTGCCAGGGAACAGCAGAGTCATGTGACGATTGCTGTTGGTTTGTCTGCCCATCTGTCTGTCTGTCTGTCTTTTAGCAACATTACTCCAAAACAGACTAACGGATTTGTAGGAAATTTTCAGGGAAGGTCAGAAATGACACAAGGACAAAGTGATTAGATTTGATGCAGCTTGTAGTCTGGATCCACGGCTTTGTTAAGGATTTGTTAAAGATCTGTCCAGTGGACATCTCTTGTAGGTTCATGAAAGGTTGAGTTGAACAATCCTGTTGTTTCTTTACACAATCTCCAGTTTTTTTTCAGTCTGAAATTCATATTTTTACTCTGCCAAGGATCACGGCTGAGTTTTGTTTTGTGTGTGTGTTTTTTTTTTAAGAAGGGCCTATTTTAGAAAGTGGGGACATGATCAGTTCTAAGTAAGAAAAACGGTCTAAGCTAGAACTGGCTGTAAGTTGGAACCAGTTCTATGTTGGAAAGAGTTCCACATTGGAACATGTTTCATTGTCATAAATGGTTCTAAGTTGGAATTTGTTTTAAATCAAAAACATTCTAAATTACAACTGATTTCAAGCTGGTACCAGTTCTAAATGTGAATCTGTTCTATGCTGGTACCAGTTCTAAGTAGGAAAAGGACATAAGTTAGACCCGGCTGTATGCTGGAATTGGCTCTCAGTTCTTAATTTGTAAACAGTCTAAAGTTGGAAATATTTGTGATTTGATCACAGCTCTAAGTTGTAATAGGTTCTGAGTTGAAACAGGTTTGAAGCTGGAAACAGATCGATACTGAAAGATGTTCTATGGGGGAACATTTTCCACATTAAAACACGAAGGAACTGGTTCTATGTTGAACCAGTTCTTATTATAAAAAAACAAAAGTTATAAATTAGAACTGATCATAAGTTGGAACCAATTCTAAGTATGAACCTGTTCTAAGTCGGAACCGGTTGTGAGCGCTAAAAGCTTTCAAGTTGGAGTTGGTTCGAAGCTGAAACTGGTTTTAAGTTGGAACCAGATCTCGATGCCCGGTACAGCTGGTTTCAGGGTTCAGGTTAAATGTTTGGTCTGGATTAGTAGGACTCAGAGCGGGTTCTAGTTTTTACTATGAGGTCTTGGTTCAGCATCGGGGTCCTGGAAGTTAATTGTATTAACGAGGTCCCCACAAAGACCAAAAGACAAATAAAAGTGTGTGTGGTGAAGCGGGGCGTCTCATCATTCGCCTTCATCCGCCTTGTTAAACTCCAGCTTTACTGCCCACCATCAGTGTGCGAGCTCACGAGTGTGTTAGCGTGTGTCTGTTAGCGTGTGTGTGTGGCGTGTTAGCGTGTGTGTGGCGTGTTGCCCTGCAGCCTGGTCCAGCTGGAAGGTCATCAGTTCATTTAGTGAATGCTGGGGCAGTTTTTCCTTTTCTTCTTCTTCACTGCTCACATCTCAGACACTCAGTGGAACTCGTTTCTGTAGCGAAGCTCGATCAATAATCTCACATTATTGGCTGATATCGGCTCCATCTGACCTCCTAAATACAAAGAGCTCTAAAAGTCTGACTTGTCGACACACAATGAACATTCCAAGCGTTCAGAAGTACTTTAGTAAGAAAATCAAACTGAAAGCTGCAACGTTTCCATCCAGGTGTAAACCTAAAAGGTCTGGAAAATTTGCAGAAACGTTTACAACCTGAATTAACGTCCATCATTAAATTATGACTTAAGCAGGCGACCAGCAGGTGGAGCCGATTCTTTGCTCGGCGCAGTTAAAGCACCACAGAAGAAGACACGATGCTAAAAGAGTTCAGAGATAAAGCAGAAAACTGTAAAATAAAAACTATTAATGTACTTTATCAACAATTCGTTTAAGTTTTTACATGATTTCCAATTAAAGGACATTTTTCATTTAAGGACATTTTAATTAATCACAACTTATAGAACTAATATTTATTTATTTCCCCTTTTTTTGGCCTTTTTAAAACAATAAATTGTTTTTGTAAAATGCTGGGTTTAGTTTTTCCCAGAAGACAAAAAGAACGTTCACGTCACTTTACTCTGGTGTGAAATCATGAACTTTAGGTTAAGCGTTTGCAGAACTTTAACTTTAGCTAATTCAGATGAAAGTAATAACAGCATGTGAGAATAATTTAATACGTTTTCTTATAGAAAATATAAAACAGTTGTTGTGGGGTAAGAAGACTTCCCAGTTTGATGCTGTTTGTTTGAAATACCCCCAAACTTTACCTGGTTTCATTGTCTCTGCAGGTTCTCGTCTGTTTTCTTGATTTACATCGATAACATTCAGACAATTTCTGCTTCATGTCAAGGTCCACATTAAAAACCTGCTCTCTGACTGTTGGTCACAGCTCAGTCAGTCGTGGCTTCACAGTTGTGCAGATGTTTTTGTTTTGTTTTCTACAGAATCTGGTTTGAGCAAACTGAAGATTTTTGCTTCTTTTTTTTTACCCTCCTGTTTGGTTCATTTCTCAGGAACAGATGGGACATACCAGGGACATGTTTAATGACACAAAAATCCCAATAAATGTTGTTTATATCTCATTAATAAGTCCATTAAAAATCATTTCAATCCATATTTCGTGCAGTGCTGTTCTTTACCTCTCACAGATAATGGTTCAATGGGGATAATTCACTTATTTTTTTTTTAAAAAACAGGCTAAAATGTTTTTAATGTACGTTGGAATGACATACATACAAAACACAATTTTACACAACATTAGATTTTAAATTCTGTTTCACATTCTGATTGTTTTTTCTTTTTATGGAGTGATGTTGATAAATGAACACCTCTTCTGTTCAGGGTGCTAATATGTGAAATTAACCATTTTTATGTTAATTGCATTTATTAAACCAAGCAGAAGAAGTTTCATACCAAAATAATACTTTTAACAATGAAAACAATTGTTTCTTACTTGATTCAGATTCAGATTCAGAAAACTTTATTCATCCCCAGTGGGCAATTTTTAAAAAAAAAAATCTGACCGTTAGCATAACAGGAGGGTTGGATGAGACACGTAGATTAAAGTAATTATGATGAAATATCACTATTTTAATCTTAGATTTGGTTTGATTTCCTGATTTATTCACACATCAGAAACAGTTTTTGGGGATTTTCAAACACAGAACTTCCCGCTTGGTGTTTGGAGGTTGACAAGAAGCTGGTAGCGACATCATCAGGCTGAACTAAACTCTTCAAATTACAATAAGAAGCAGCATAAAAAGAGACGAACTGAAGTTTTATAAAAATCTGATGCGATGTTACGTCCAGTCACAGATCTTTCATTTTATAGTCAGAAGGAAGAGAAACAAAGGGAAAAGCTTTTACAGAGAAGTCTTTACTTCAGGGACTCATTATTATTTAACTGATTATAGACAAGCATATTTCCAGAAACACCAGCAACTCAGCAAACAGGAGAAAAATCTATCAGAATGAGAAAATGTTCAGATAAGACGGTTTTTATAGAAAAACGTCCTGCTGAAGTGAAGCAGTCGATGTTTTTATGTTTTCATTTTATTACGTCAACCGAAGAAGGTTTCTCAGGTTACATTTGAGATTTCTGAACATGACTGTAAATATTTATTATATTTCAGTAGCTGCTCCTCAGAAACATCTTTACAAAAATATTTTAATATAATACAGGAGGTCCTCAGTGTACGACGTCCTCGACTTACGGCGTTTGTTACGTCTGAACTGGTAACGTGAAACTACCTGACAAGCCGATGAAAAGTAGAAAAATCCCACAACTTAGCTCCAGAAGAAGTAGAAAAACCCATAACCTAGCTCCAGAAGAAGTAGAAAAACCCATAACCTAGCTCCAGAAGAAGTAGAAAAACCCCATAACTTAGCTCCAGAAGAACTAGAAAAACCCCATAACTTAGCTCCAGAATGACTAGAAAAACCCCATAACTTAGCTCCAGAAGAACTAGAAAAACCCCATAACTTTGCTCCAGAAGAACTAGAAAAACCCCATAACTTTGCTCCAGAAGAACTAGAAAAACCCCATAACTTTGCTCCAGAAGAACTAGAAAAACCCCATAACTTTGCTCCAGAAGAACTAGAAAAACCCCATAACTTAGCTCCAGAAGAACTAGAAAAACCCCATAACTTAGCTCCAGAAGAACTAGAAAAACCCCATAACTTTGCTCCAGAAGAACTAGAAAAACCCCATAACTTAGCTCCAGAATGACGAGAAAAACCCCATAACTTAGCTCCAGAAGAACTAGAAAAACCCCATAACTTAACTCCAGAAGAACTAGAAAAACCCCATAACTTAGCTCCAGAAGAACTAGAAAAACCCCATAACTTAGCTCCAGAAGAACTAGAAAAACCCCATAACTTAGCTCCAGAATGACTAGAAAAACCCCATAACTTAGCTCCAGAAGAACTAGAAAAACCCATAACTTAGCTCCAGAAGAACTAAAACACCCCATAACTTAGCTCCAGAAGAACTAGAAAAACCCTATAACTTAGCTCCAGAATGACTAGAAAACCCCATAACTTAGCTCCAGAAGAACTAGAAAAACCCCATAATTTAGCTCCAGAAGAACTAGAAAAACCCCATAACTTAGCTCCAGAAGAACTAGAAAAACCCCATAACTTTGCTCCAGAAGAACTAGAAAAACCCCATAACTTAGCTCCAGAAGAACTAGAAAAACCCCATAACTTAGCTCCAGAAGAACTAAAAACACCCCATAACTTAGCTCCAGAAGAACTAGAAAAACCCTATAACTTAGCTCCAGAATGACTAGAAAAACCCCATAACTTAGCTCCAGAAGAACTAGAAAAACCCCATAACTTTGCTCCAGAAGAACTAGAAAAACCCCATAATTTAGCTCCAGAATGACTAGAAAAACCCCATAACTTTGCTCCAGAAGAACTAGAAAAACCCCATAACTTAGCTCCAGAAGAACTAGAAAAACCCCATAACTTAGCTCCAGAAGAACTAGAAAACCCCCATAACCTAGCTCCAGAAGAACTAGAAAAACCCCATAACCTAGCTCCAGAAGAACCAGAAAAACCCATAACTTAGCTCCAGAAGAACTAAAAACACCCCATAACTTAGCTCCAGAAGAACTAGAAAAACCCTATAACTTAGCTCCAGAATGACTAGAAAAACCCCATAACTTAGCTCCAGAAGAACTAGAAAAACCCCATAACTTTGCTCCAGAAGAACTAGAAAAACCCCATAATTTAGCTCCAGAATGACTAGAAAAACCCCATAACTTTGCTCCAGAAGAACTAGAAAAACCCCATAACTTTGCTCCAGAAGAACTAGAAAAACCCCATAATTTAGCTCCAGAATGACTAGAAAAACCCCATAACTTTGCTCCAGAAGAACTAGAAAAACCCCATAACTTAGCTCCAGAAGAACTAGAAAAACCCCATAACTTAGCTCCAGAAGAACTAGAAAAACCCCATAACTTTGCTCCAGAAGAACTAGAAAAACCCCATAACCTAGCTCCAGAAGAACTAGAAAAACCCCATAACCTAGCTCCAGAAGAACCAGAAAAACCCATAACTTAGCTCCAGAAGAACTAAAAACACCCCATAACTTAGCTCCAGAAGAACTAGAAAAACCCTATAACTTAGCTCCAGAATGACTAGAAAAACCCCATAACTTTGCTCCAGAAGAACTAGAAAAACCCCATAATTTAGCTCCAGAATGACTAGAAAAACCCCATAACTTTGCTCCAGAAGAACTAGAAAAACCCCATAACTTTGCTCCAGAAGAACTAGAAAAACCCCATAACTTAGCTCCAGAATGACTAGAAAAACCCCATAACTTAGCTCCAGAAGAACTAGAAAAACCCCATAACTTTGCTCCAGAAGAACTAGAAAACACCATAATTTAGCTCCAGAATGACTAGAAAAACCCCATAACTTAGCTCCAGAAGAACTAGAAAAACCCCATAACTTAGCTCCAGAAGAACTAGAAAAACCCCATAACTTTGCTCCAGAAGAACTAGAAAAACCCCATAATTTAGCTCCAGAATGACTAGAAAAACCCCATAACTTAGCTCCAGAAGAACTAGAAAACCCCATAACTTAGCTCCAGAAGAACTAGAAAACCCCATAACTTTGCTCCAGAAGAACTAGAAAAACCCCATAACTTTGCTCCAGAAGAACTAGAAAAACCCCATAACTTTGCTCCAGAATTAGCCGCCTTTCCCAGCTCTCTCTACTGCTTAATCTCAGCCAGTCAGAGGTGAGCTAACTAAACATGGCACGTTCACTGACATTAGGTAAATCTGGAACTGAACAGTAAACATAAAACAGAAATCTTTATACTCGAGACCACGGGTTGTTATGCAACTTTTTTACTCATCTAAGGTACAGCTATGCAACTTCTGTATTTTGAAATATATGTGAAACAAAAAATACATTTTCTTTTTTTTTAGGCTTATTGCACTTTTATGCAATATATTGTAGTAGTTAAGACATAAGTCAATACATACTATTAAAACTTGAGATATAAAGGTCATATTGATGTAAAGCAAATAAAAATACTCCAAAAAACTGCACTACAGTATGTAGAAATGTAAGAGTGTGTGCTGGTGCACAATGGTAAGTCTTAAAGGGCTTCATAAACGTCCCAACAATGTTTGAAATGTCAAGAAATATTAATATAGCAATATAAAAAAGTACCAGTGATGAAATGTAAGAAAAAGTCTGAAGAACCTTAAAGTTCCATCTGTTCAGTTTGCATTAATGTAGTTTTCATCCATCCTCTATACTCCGCTTTATCCTCACTAGGGTCATGGGGGGTGCTGGAGTCTATCCCAGCTGACTCGGGTGAAGGCAGGGGACACCCTGGACAGGTCACCAGTCTGTCACAGGGCTGCCTTGCTGCAAGGTGAAAGTGCTAACCACTACCCCACTGTGCAGC
This sequence comes from Acanthochromis polyacanthus, assembly GCF_021347895.1. NCBI lineage: Eukaryota > Metazoa > Chordata > Actinopteri > Pomacentridae > Acanthochromis > Acanthochromis polyacanthus. The sequence continues at coordinate 3,496,577 of NC_067118.1, forward strand.
CCTGTAGTTTTCATATTAAACTTTATTACCTTTTACTTACTTTTAGAATTACATTTAAGACCTTTTACTGGCTCCTAAGTTGTTATTATTGTTATTATTATTAAATGATAGTATTCATAGTATGCATTTTTAACTTGTTTTATAAAATACATTAAATGGAACTGCCTCCGGGTTTGATTTCTGTCGTCAAAGTGAAAAACGATCGATAAATGATGGACTGGATGCTGCAGGATCAGGATGAAGCCGTCTCCTCTCTTTAAAGGTTACTCTGAGGTTTAAAATAAGCTTCGTCTCAGGGACCGGAGCAAAAGGACGGATTAACTCTGCTGCCATGGCAACACATGATAATGCTCATTTCCATGACAACGCTATCAGGAGGTCCGCAGAGGCCATCTTAACTTGGCGAGGAAGCGGAGAGCGGGAGGTCTGATCCTCTGTCAGGATCAGCGGCAGGATGAACCCCGCCTACCTGAAGTCACACCTGAGGTCAAAGGTCACACTTGAGGCTGATTCAACAAACTTTTGACTTCCAGGATGATGAAGTTCCGACTCAGAGTTTGTATCAAACAAACGTGGGAGAACGAGTCGCAACAATCAGACATTCATTTTTCTGAAATGTTGAAGTCAAATTTAAATCAAAACCTTGAGGATTAATCAATGAACTGTCAGCACTAATTTAACCAATTAAAACTAAATGAACTGATGAGGCAGAAAAAAGAAGAAGTTCGTGCACGTTGGTAAATACAGATTAGCTGTAGTTCCTGGTTGTTCCACCAGGTGGAGCCACTTACTGTTTAATGCTGTTGAGACCAGAGGATGTTGGCAAGCAGAGAGCATTGTGGGAGTTTAGCTAGCAAGTTTCTACACGTTTTGGACCAGTGTCAAGTTATTTGGGACAACTTTTGAGTCCTTTAGGACAATTTTCAAATACTTATGGACAAGTTGTAAGTCATTTTAGACTAATTCTGATCAGTCTTGGACAATTTTGGCCTCGTTTTGAGTCATTGTGAACAAGCGTTTGGTCATTTTAGACAAGTTCTGAATTATTTTGGACAGATTTTAAGTAAACTTGGACAGATTTTGGGTCATTTTGACAATATTTTCTTTATCTGTAATACCTGCTTGTTCCACCAGGTGGAGCCTTTTACTGTTTCGTACTGTAAAGACCAGAGGATGCTAACAAGCAGAGAGCATTGTGGGAGTTTAGCTAGCAATGGGCACCATGACAAAGACGTCTGTGGTGGTTAAAGACTTCTGACCAGCTCTTATGTGTTCCAGAGTCAATGATAGCAGCGATCCTTCAGCGGAATGTTTGTATGATTTAGTTGCTTCTGTGGTTTAAATGAATCCTATCAGCATATTTAATAACGTACTTCACATTTAATTGATTATTGACTGATACCACTGTAGATTATTGGTTGACAACATTGTTTAAAATTCACATGCAGGAATAATTAACAATAAAGTTGTATTGTTATGATGTAGAAACATGAAGGAAACAACGGGAACAGTCAGAGGAATCAGGTAAAGGTGTGAGGTCGGTGGTGCAAACGCAAATTCAGAGTCAGAAACTGTGGATGAAATTCACACAAATGGTTTTTGAAAAACAAGCGAATCAGTCGGTAATTTCAGCTGCGACTGTTCAATCGATCTGTAAAACGACAGAAAAAGAATCAACTGTTTCAATAAGTGAGTCACGGTTTCCGTAGGAATCACCGCAAAACTAGAGAGACAAAATACAACCACAAAACACACAAAATGAGCACAAAGAGACACAAAGACACACAGAAAATCACAAGGATGCACAACATGACCACAAATAGACACAAACTGACTCCAATACACACAAAACAAACACAAAGAGACACAAAAATGACTACAAGGATGCAAAAAATGAACACAAATAGACACAAAATGACCCCAAGATGCACAAAACAAACACAAAGAGATACAAAATAACTACAAGGATGCAAAAAATGAACACAAATAGACACAAAATGGCCCCAAGACACACAAAACAAACACAGAGACACAAAATAACTACAAGGATGCAAAAAATGAACACAAATAGTCACAAAATTAACACAAAAAGACACGAAATGACTACAGAGACACAAAATGACCACAAAGACACACAAAACAAACACAAAGAGACATAAAATAACCTCAAGGACGATAAAAATGACCACAAATAGACACAAAATGACCACAAATAGACACAAAATGACCACTAAAAGACATGAAATGACCACAGAGACTCAAAACGGCCACAAGGAGACACAAAATGAAAACAAAGACACACAAAACAACTACAAACACACACCAAAATGCAGGCAAAAAGATGCAAAAACACACCAAAATGACCACAAAATGACCAGAAAAAGATGCAAAACAACCACAGAGACACAAAATGCACACAAAATGATGCAAAAAGACACCAAAATGACCGCAAAAAAGGACAAAATGACCAGAAAACGACCACAAAGACACAAAAAAATACCAATTGATGCAAAACGACCACAGAGACACAAAATGCGCACAAAAAGACGCAAAAAGACACCAAAATGACCGCAAAAATGGACAAAATGACCAGAAAACGACCACAAAGACACAAAAAATACCAATTGATGCAAAACGACCACAAAAAGACCCAAAACACCAAAGCTGGCTGTGTGTTTGTGGATCTTGGTCTGATTCTGTGTACTAATACATAAACGACGCTGAAGATGAACCTCTCTAATGGAACCTCCATCATGAGAGAAATAGAAGAAATAATGAAATCCACATCATCAGAAACACGCACAGACTCACAACGTTTATCCGACATCAGATTAGAGGATCACATGAACGCTGCTGCTGCTGCTGCTGCTACAATCTAATAATAAAACACAGAACCTGGAAAACCTTTTCATGATCCCGTCTTTTGATTTAAATATCTGAAAAAAGCTCATTTCCCTCCTTCAGGTTCTGTTCTGAGTTTCTGTGGAGAGAAAACTGCTCAAGTCGTTTGTTTTTTGACATTCAGAGTGTTTAAATTTAGATGTTTTGAATATTTATTCTAAAAAAATCCGACTTCATGGATTAAATTTCATCAAATCCACAGAAACCTGGAGTTTGACAGTAAATCTGAAAAGTTCTCACCTCGGCGGTTCTCCTCGTACATCTCCGCTGCTGCTTCAGCTCCAAACAATCATCATCAATCACTTTGATCAGTTTCCGATCGCTTTGATCCTCATCAGATCCTCATCCTCCTCATCTTCTTCTACTTCTTCTTCTACTTCAACTTTATTCCTGCCAAACAGAGCTCCAGTTAATCCTCCGTCTTTCCGATCACTTCATCCATTCATCAATTGATTTATCGATTTACATCCAGGCGGAGGGAAAAATAAAAAAGTGAGGAAGAGGAGATAAATCCGAGGCGAGTTCTTGTTGTTTCAGCTCCGATTCACTAATCTGAGTGTGTTCATCTATCTGAGCATCTCTCCCAGCTGGGATTAAAGCGCTCGCAGTTAAAGGGGAGGTTCAGCTGGACCACAGTTAAAGGGGCAGACACAATAAAACCTCGACCATGACGACGACGATGATGATGATGAAGTCTGCCTGCAGGGACGCTAAATAATGAGCAGATGGATCTCGTTTTCTGTCTGTTATTTTCAGGGATTTTCTCTCTGAGCTGAATAACTATTTAAACCTCATTATAAAGATTTTCCACAGCGGGACTCAGGTGTGTTTTTATTTTTAACCCGGAAAAATCACAGTTTGGTCCTTTGGGCTTCGACAGAAAACGTTATTTTTAAATTAAACTCAGAAAAAAGAAAATGCCGGAAATGTTGAGAGATGATTCAGAATACCGTAAAATACAGCAACCATGCTGCAAAATAAAAAACAAAACAAAGCAGACGGAAATGAAACCTTTCTTCTTTAAAAAAATACCACAAATAAAATAAAAAAGAAAAACACAGTACATTAAAAACAGTTAAAACTGATACTTGGACAGAAAAATATCTGTTTAAAAAACGATACATTAAGTATTGAAAATAATAAAAATAAATGAAGTGAAAATGTGTAAATATCATAACAATAACAAGCAGAGAGTAAAACAATACAAATACACACGTGGACAAAATTGTTGGTACCCCTCAGTTAAAGAAGGAAAAACCCACAATTCTCACTGAAATCACTTGAAACTCACAAAAGTAACAATAAATAAAAATTTATTGAAAATTAAATAATCAAAATCAGCCATCACTTTTGAATTGTTGATTAACATAATTATTTAAAAAAACAAACTAATGAAATAGGGCTGGACAAAATATTCCTAACACATTATCCAGTCCATATCAATGCTAAGATCCAGTTTGTTTTCCCTCCGTATTGAAATATGATGTGTTTTCAAAGTGTTCCTTTAATTTTTTTGAGCAGTGTATATATACATATGTATATATATATATATATATATATATATATATATATATATATACATATATATATATATATATATATATATATATATATATATGTATATATATATATATATATATATGGCATGCCGTTTAGGAAATTATATATATAATGAAAGTCGATATATATATAATGAAACTTGATATATATATAATGAAACTTGATATATATATAATGAAACTTGATATATATATAATGAAAGTCGATATATATATAATGAAACTTGATATATATATAATGAAACTTGATATATATATAATGAAAGTCGATATATATATAATGAAACTTGATATATATATAATGAAAGTTGATATATATATATATATCAACTTTCATTATATATATATCGACTTTCATTATATATATATATCAACTTTCATTATATATATATCTCGACTTTCATTATATATATATCAACTTTCATTATATATATCTCGACTTTCATTATATATATATATATCGACTTTCATTATATATATATATCGACTTTCACTATATATATATCAACTTTCATTATATATATATCAAGTTTCATTATATATATATATCAAGTTTCATTATATATATATCAAGTTTCATTATATATATATCGACTTTCATTATATATATATATCAACTTTCATTATATATATATCAAATCTTTTTTTCCTACCGAGCCCCGGAAGGGACATGTCCGTATGGCGAAGCGACAACGAAGGACACTCACCCGGACGAGAATTTTATTGAGTTTTATTTTAAAATCGGCCTGAAACACACAGACATTCAAGCAGTGCGATGCGCTAAGAGTCTGCCATGCAGACCAGCGATCCTGATAATGGTAAGTTTTATTTCTCCAACATCCTGCTGTTATCCTACTATGAATACGCTAGCTACAACAGTCCCACATCAGTATTATGAACGTTCCGCCAGCTAACGCGGTCCGGACACCGGATCAGTGATTAGAGGTTGGCGTTCAACTATTGTTTGCCAGCCAGTTAGCCGCTGGTAAGCTAACAAGCTATGAAACAACTCCTTATAAAACCGGAGGAAAGCAGCAGCAATATTTCAGTCCAAGACCTGTATTCAGAACCTCCCACGCTGTTGCACAATGACCCATTAATCATATTACTGAACTATATGGTTATCATTGAAATTTCCCTTGAAGAACCAGTGAACTCTTTGCGAACACATTTTAATTTATGTGTTGATTATGTTTCGTATCAGTAATACAAGTCTAAAAAACTGATTGAAATGATCAAGTTAACACAATGAAGTAAAGAGTACTGGTAATCTGCAGCTATTTTCATAATTTCAAGGTGAAATTCTGATGTGTGATTTTCTAGCTTTGCAGATGTGGAAATCCAATGCACTGATTTCTTATACACAGATGCTTTTGGTGTTTTTTGTTGTAAAATAAAACAAGGCATTTATCACTGTTGGAAATTATTACAGGTATTATTTGTAACACTTTCTAACATTGTATGGACAAAGCAATAAATCAGTTAATGGATAAAATCATTTGTATTACAGATGCTATCAACAGCATGTCTTGTTCATTTTATTTAGTTGTCGGCCTTGGATGATGAGGTCCAGTTACCAGGAGCACTAGTCTGCAGCTTACTGGTTCCGTCCTGCAGCTCCTCCACGCTGTCCTCCTCTCTACAGACCAAATCAAGTAAGATCTGTTTAGACTATGCAGACATCAACATGATCAGTATGTTATCTTTTGACCCATCCTAAAATCACAAAATAGAACATTTACTTTAAGTTAACTGTGTTTATGAAAATAGAAAATAATTACTGACAACTAGTACTTTTTGGTGCTTTTATGCAGGAAAAGGGAACCAGGAAGCTGCTGTGGATCCTCTGCAGTATCTGGAGAGGTCAGAGGAACGGTTCTTGGAACAGATCGGAAGACACCAAGACGTGACCTCTGCCATGCTCCAGAACATCCAGAAGATGAATGAAAACCTTGGTTGCACTGATGGGACGCATGGCGTCGGTGCTGGAGCAACTGTCCCAGAATTAAACTGCATTGTTGACTATTGGCTTTTCTAGAAAATAAATCTTTTTTAGTACTTCACCTGTTTTGTATTTTACTCATGCACTTTGGATGAATGAACAGAAATTTGTGATGAGAGATGCAAATTTTGTCTATAATCTACAGAGACTTTATTCAGTGTTCAGTGCACACTTTTGTTACACACATTTTGACAGATAAGCAGTTGTGCTTTTCAAGCAGATTTTAGTCAGAAACATCAGTAGCATACGTTGTTGTTTTTTTACTGTTACACCAATCTAGGTAGATAAACTGCACTACTGCAGCAGACATATTATTGAAATGTGCTTCTATTATGTGTCTACATACACTGCTCACAAATAGTTATTCAACTTTTGGGTGAAATTGATGGAAAATATAAAAAGTGCATGCTGTAGTGATATATCATAAAAGTAGGGTATTTAACTAGAAACATGCAATAGTGATTTCCTCATCTCAAAAAAAATTATTGAATCAAAAGCTAACAACAGTGGAGGGTATGTCACAATAAAAATGTCTCAGTTTGGACAGAACAGCAGCCTTCAGCTGAAATCCAGTACAATTGTGTCCCACCAGTGGCGTGATCATGGATGTGTCCAGGCAGCAGCTGACCTCTGCCTCGTAATTAGCCTTAAGACCAGCTATAAAGATAAACATAGATATTATCATTATCATCAACATATGGTGCATGTGTTTAACCTTTAAGCTATGTAGGGATGCAAATGTAGTCGAAGCTAAGTAGCTAAGCTAATGCTAACACGTTCAGTGTTCAGAATCAAAACATCTCTAAAAATTACCTGTTTTCTCAAACGTAGTCGCCATTCCCTGTGACAACCATGAAGACAGATAGATAATCACAGAAGAGCTCATCTGAAGAGCAAATGTCCAATAAGGTTCCTGTTTTTGTTTGCCATGTCCTTCCAGGGCTCAGTAGGAAAAAGTCTGAATATATGGAATGAAACTTTGAATAGATGGAATGAAAATCTGAACATTCTATATTCCGACTTTCATTATATATATATCAAGTTTCATTATATATATATCAACTTTCATTATATATATATATCAACTTTCATTATATATATATCAATTTTCATTATATATATATCAAGTTTCATTATATATATATCGACTTTCATTATATATATATCAACTTTCATTATATATATATATCAACTTTCATTATATATATATCAATTTTCATTATATATATATCAAGTTTCATTATATATATATCGAGTTTCATTATATATATATCAAGTTTCATTATATATATATCGAGTTTCATTATATATATATCAAGTTTCATTATATATATATCGAGTTTCATTATATATATATCAAGTTTCATTATATATATATCGAGTTTCATTATATATATATCAAGTTTCATTATATATATAATTTCCTAAACGGCATGCCATATATATATATGTATATATATATATATATATACATATGTATATATATATATATATATATATATGTATATATATATATATATATATATATATATATATATACATATGTATATATATATATATATATATATATATATATATACATATGTATATATATATATATATATATATACATATGTATATATATATATATATATATATATATACATATGTATATATATATATATATATATATATATACATATGTATATATATATATATATATATATATACATATGTATATGTATATATATATATATATATATATATATATATATACATATGTATATATACACTGCTCAAAAAAATTAAAGGAACACTTTGAAAACACATCATATTTCAATACGGAGGGAAAACAAACTGGATCTTAGCATTGATATGGACTGGATAATGTGTTAGGAATGAAAAGATGCCACATTGTTTGATGGAAATGAAAATTATCAACCCCCCAGGAGGGCTAAATTCAAGACACCCCAAAATCAAAGTGAAAAACTGATGTGGCAGGCTGGTCCATCTTTCTGAAATTCCTTGGCAGCAACTCAAAATGGTATTCAGTAGTTTGTATGGCCTCCATGTGCTTGTATGCAGACTGACGATGTCGGGACAAGCTCTGAATGAGACGATGGATGGTGTCCTGGGGTATCTCCTCCCAGAACTGGACCAGGGCATCGCTGAGCTCCTGGACAGTCTGAGGAGCAACCTGATGGTGTCTGATGGAACAAATCATAATGTTCCAAAGATGTTCTATTGGATTCAGGTCAGGTGAGCATGGGGGCCAGCTAATGGTATCAGTTCCTTCATCCTCCAGGAACTACAAAGTTTTCCTTCCCTGTCGTACAAAACAAAGATCCTCTCTATCTGAAATGAACACCCACTCTGTGGTAAAAAAAAAGAAGAAGAAAGAAACAGAGATCCTCAATAAAGAGACGTTACACTCTGGCTCTGACGACAGTTTCTGAAAATCAAATTCAAATAACATATCTATACACAATTCAACCGACTCATCGGTCATCAAACTCTGAATGTCTTAAAGCAAAAGGCATAACAATATATATATATATATATATATAAATATATATATATAAGAAAACAATGTTAAAGAAATGTGCATTTAAACAACTTTATTTAAAAAAGGTAAATGTATAAAAACTTTACAAAAAATGGTGTACTTTGGCCCGTTTGTTGCCAGAATAAGGAAAATAGTTAAATATTTAGAAAATTATTGAAAACTCAGTGAAGATCTGCCTCCTTGCTGCTCAGAAAACATGTTAAAAACTGTGCTGTGTTTTAACTTAACGGAAAATCAATTAACCTTAAAAAAATCACTTTTAAATAAGTAACACCAAACAAAAGAAAAGTGTTGAAAATAATAAATAATTTGAATTAAAAAATAGAAACAGATCATTCTACCACAGAAGTATGAGTAAATTTATTATAAAATATTTATAAAAAGACTAGACTAAATTGGAAACCAAAGTAAGATTTAGAAGGTTTTGTTTTATACCTGGACTCTCAACAACCTGGTTTTAGTCTAAAGTTTTTCACTAAAGTAAAATAAGTAGGAAGAATCTCAGCAGTGATAAAAGCTGATTTAATCGTCTAAAGGTTCTTCAGAGCTTCTTTTCTTATCTCCTTCAGCTGAGGATTCACTGATCCTCCCTTTATGAAACCCAGGAGATAAAGGGAAGCAGCAGAACCAGCGACATGTGGCGGTGATTTAATGTATGAAGGTCAAATTTGATGAACTGAAATTTGAATTAAAGACATCATCAGCATCATTCTGATCAGTAAAAACCAGCGAGAGACTTCTGGACTCATTGTGACTGATGTACATGGTGCTCATGAAGAAGAACTCTTTAAGGAAGTCTTTGCTGAGGTTCTGTAGATATTTAGAGATATTTAGAGATAGAAAGAAGTTCTAGAGATCCTTTAGGGTCTTGATAGGTTGGATGAGTCTTTAAAGCTGCTGTCCAGAGTTTCCGTTTGTTTTCAATTTATGTATCATTTTTTAACAAAGCTTAAATGTGTTAGTCTAGTTCGATACTATAATATAAAGTTAGAATAACGCGATATGAAAATTTATTCCTGAGCTCCGCCTTCCTCTCATAGAGCCCCATGTTATTCCAAAAAGCGCCGGTCGCTGCCGACCAATCAAGTTCAAGCTTCAGCTTTGTCATGCTGTCAATCAACGGTTACGCGCACAGCAAGCAAGCCCATGCAGAGGTGGGCGAGCTACGCACTACGCAACCGCGCGCACATTTGTTTTGCTTGTGGAGGAGAGAGCATCAGGGCTCAGCAACTTCCAGAAAAGTTACCAATCCCACGGCTTGTCAGGCAAAGAGACTGCAGGACGTTTTTTGGCTCGGGGTGCTCGCGTCGCTCCCCGACCACGGCCTCCATAGCCCGGCTGACGGCTTCGTTTAGATGCCGTGGTCGGGGTGCTCGCCTCGCTCCCCGACCACGGCCTCCATAGCCCGGCTGACGCCTTCGTTTAGATGCCGTGGTCGGGGTGCTCGCCTCGCTCCCCGACCACGGCCTCCATAGCCCGCCTGACGGCTTCGTTTAGACGCCCGACCTCTGGAGGAAGATGTTGGGGCGTCTGGGACATACTCTTCGTCAGAGGAGTCATGCAATTCTGAACTCTAGATAGAAATAAATAAACAATGTAACACATATACACGCGTAAATGCACTAAGTTTGATAAACAACGTCATCGAGAGGATTAGGACAAGTTAGACTCAATACAGCATTCTAACGTAATTCCTTTATTATTTACTAAATGTACTAAATGTAGAAGAGGGGAAAACAGCAAAACAGGCGAGATGCTGCAGCACTCCGGGCACTTCTCTCATGTACTGCGCACGTGCACAAATAAAGGGGCGAAATCAGAGGGAGGGAGGGACCAACAGTGTTCTGGGAGACGCTGCGATTCAAACTCCGGACAGCAGCTTTAAGGAGGCAGCTCTTTAAGGATGTTTAGGTATAAGGACGTTCTAGAGGTCTTTTTGAAAGTTTTACAGATGTTAAGGGATATTTTGAGTTGTTGAGCACATCTCTGATGTCCTATAGAGGTCTTGATAGGTTAAATAAATCTTTAAAGAAGTCTTTGTTGAGGTTGGATGGGCCATTAATGTCATTTAGAGGTGATTAGTAAGTTCATAAAGTCTTTAAGGAGGTCTTTGTTGAGGTTCTACAGGTCTTTGAGGATATTTTGAGTTCTAAAAGTGGTCCTAGAAGTTCTGTAGACGTCATTAATCCCCCTTTGTTTAGGTCCTACAAAGGTGTTAACAGACATTTAGAGACCTGCAGAAGTTCTAAAGGTCTTATAGAGTCTTGATTGGTTGGACTGGTCTTTAGGGAGGCCGTTGTTGAGGTTCTACAAGTATTTAAGGGTATTTAGTGGTCTAACAAAGTTCCAGAGGACTTGTAGATGTATTAAATATGGTAAAAATGTCTTTAAGAGGTCTTTGTTGAGGTTCTACAAGTTACTAAGGGTATTTAGAGGTCTAGAAGGAGCTGTAGCGGTCCTGTAGGGTCTTGATAGGTTGAATGAGTCTTTATGGAGGTCATTGGTGAGGTTTTGCAATTCTTTAAGGGTTTTTAAGTATTTAAAGAAATTAAAGGGTTTTAAAAATGTGCTAGAGGTCTTTTTTTATTAAAAATCTACAGATCTTAATGGATATTTAGAGGTAATGAACACAACTCTGATGTCCTGTAGATTGGCATTTAGAGTTGTCTGATAAGTTAATAAGGTCATATTTTAAAGAGGTCTTAATTTTGAGTTCTGAACATGGTCCCAGAGGTCATTAATTGGTCTTAAAGGAAGCTTTTGTTGAGGTTCTACGGGGATGTTAACAGACATTAGAAGTCTGCAGAAGTTTTAGAGGTCCTATAGAGTCCTAATAGGTTGGACCGGGCTTTAAGGAGGTTGTTGTTGAGGTTTTACAAGTCTTTAAGGGTATTTGGTGGTTTTAAAAGGGTCCAGAGGACCTGTAGAGATATTAAATAAGGTCAAATGTCTTTAAGGAGGTCTTTATTGATATTTTACACATCTTTACATATCTATAGAGGTCCAGAAGGAGTTCCACAGACCCTGTATAGGTCTTGATAGGATAAGGAAGTCCTTAAGTAGGCCTTTGTTAGGTTCTGTATTTCTTTATGGATATTTAAAGGACTAGAAGGAGTTGTAGAAGTCCTGTAGTGGTTTTACTAGGTTAAGAAATTTAGGCACTCTTATTGACATGCAGGTCTTTAAGGAAATTTAAAGGTCTAAAGATGTTCTAGAGCTTCTATAGAAGTCTACATTAGGTTAAAGTAGATTTTGAGGACATGTCTGTTGACGTGAGGGTCATTAAGAAAATGAAGAGGTCTAAAGAAGTTCTAGTGGTCTTGTGGAAGCCTGATAGGTTCATGACAACATTGTTAAGATTTTACAGGTTTTTAGGCATAATTAGATGTCTCTGAACCATCCAGACGGTCAGGTAGGGGTCTTGTAGGTTAAAGAAAGTCTGGTAAAGTCTTGTTGACATTCTACAGGTCATTAAAGATATTTAGGGTTCTAAAGAAGTTCCAGAAAACCTGTAAGACATCTTTTTTTAGGCTAAAGAAGTCCCTAAGAAGGTCTTTGTTGATGTTCTAAAGGTTGCAAAGAACTTCTACATGTCCTGTAGAGGTGTTTAATGGGTTAAACAAGTCTTTGTTGACGCTCTACAGGTATTTGAAGATGGTTTCAAAGCAGTTCCACATGTTAAAGTAGAGGACTTTATTAGGCTAAAGAAGTCTCTGAGGAGGTCTTTGTTGAGATTGTGTGGGTCTATTTGATTGTTTGAAATGCAATCGTCTGATATTGGTTGCATTGAAAAATCAGACAGACTCTGACTGTGGATGGATCAGTTCTACTATAGTACAGTTCTATGGCAGCGATACACTCAGATCACACACAGGGGGGTGACATCAAGATCTGCATCTGGAAGAGTACTTGAAGGTAAATTAAGATGAAACATCGACCTTCACTTCATGGTGAAGGACACACATACACACACAACACACACACACACACACACACACACACACACACCACACACACACACACACACACAGACAGACACACAGTGTCTTGCTATCATTGTGGGGACATACCATTGACTCCCATTCATATCTAACCCCTAACTCTAACCAAAAAATGCCTAACCCTAAAGAAACATTTTTGCACTTTTACTTTTTCAGTAACAACAACCATGGCCAAGAAACACTGTTTAAACTTGTGGGACCAAAATGAGGTCCCCACAAGTGACACAGTTTTCCGGTTTTCCTACAGTTGTGGGGACATTTGGTCCCCACATATAGCAAAAACATGGGCCGCGCGCACACACACAAACACCACACACACACACACACACTGAGTGTATCAGTGTTTTAATCTGATTAAGTCTTAATGTTCAATTTCAGAACAAGTCAAGAATAAGACTGACCTTCTTCACCTCCTCTGTGGTGTATGTTTCATTATCATTGCATCAGAAAGACATGTGCACACATATGTTGGTCATTATTAGTATTATTGTTTATCATTATTGTTATTGCTGTTGTTAATTATTAATAATATTATCATATCAGTGTCCACATACTTTTGGTCAGTGCTAATGTTTATTATTGTTGATGTTTTTATCATTATGGTTCTTATTATTGTTATAAGAGTGTCCACATACTTTTGGTCAGGTCTGCAGCTGGATGGACATAAACTGTGTTTCATCAGATCAGAAATGGAGGCAGCAGGCCAGTGTGTGTGTGGTGTGTGTGTTATTGTGTGTGTGTGTGGTGTGGTGTGTGTGGTGTGTGTTATTGTGTGTGTGTGTGTGTGTGTGTTATTGTGTGTGTGTTACAGTGTGTGTGTGTGTGTGTGTGTGTGTGTGTGTGTGTGTTATTGTGTGTGTGTTTACAGTGTGTGTGTGTGTGTGTGTGTGTGTGTGTGTGTGTGTGTGTGTGTGGTGTTGTGTGGGGGGTGTGTTATTGTGTGTGTGTTACAGTGTACTTGTTTCTGCTATTCCGGTGGGGACTTTGACCTGACTATTTGCTATAAAGGTGGGGACTTGTCTTAACGTGGGACCTAAATGAGGTCCCCACGGGTAGCAACACCCTGTTTCCTTGGCATATTGTTGTTAATAAAAAATGTAAAAGTGCAGAAACGTTTGTTTAGGGTAGGCATTGATTTGGTGATGGTTAAGGTTAGGGTTAGGGTAAGGAGTTAGATATGAATAGGAGTCAATGGTAAGTCCCACCGGTATAAAAAACAAACATGTGTGTGTGTGTGTGTGTGTGTGTGTGTGTAAGCTGGTGTATTAAGCTGTATAATCTGGGTGCTGCTGACTCTGAGAGGATTTCCTCTTTCTCTGCTTTCACTGTCTCAATAAAACACTAAATACAAACTGAGAGGAATGGAGGGGAGATATGTGACAGAGAGAGACCACCAGGTCATTAAAAATCACAACTACTGATGGTGGTAAACATCAGACTGCAACAGAGATCTAATATTTACTGTAGAATCATCTGATGGAAAGAAAGAAGAAAGAAAGAAAGAAAGAAGAAAGAAGGAAAGAGAGAAAAAAAGGAAAGAAAGAAAGAAAAAGTAAGAAGAAAGATAGATAGAAAGAAAGAAAGACAGGAACAACTTAAAAAGAAGTAAAATTAAGAAAAAAAGAAAGAAAAGAAGAAGGAAAGAGAGAAAACAAAAGGAAAGAAAGAAAGAAAAGTAAGAAAGAAAGATAGATAGAAAGAAGAAAGAAGAAAGACAGGAACAACTTAAAAGAAAGTAAAATTAAGAAGAAAGAAAGAAGAAGGAAAGAAGGAAAGAGAGAAATAAGCAGAAAGAAAGAAAAAGTAAGAAAGAAGAAAGAAAGGACAACTTAAAAGAAAGTAAATTAAGGAAAAAGAAAGAAAGAAAGAAAGAAAAGAAAGAAAGAAATAAAAGGAAGAAAGAAAGCAAGAAAGAAAGAAAGAAAGAAAATAAAAGGAAAGGAAGAAAGAAAATAAAAGAAAGATAGCAGCAACATAAAGAAAGTAAAAATTAAAAAGAAGAAGAAAGAAAATAAAAGAAAAGGAAGAAAATGCTACAAGAAAGAAAAAGTAATAAAAGAAAGAAAGAAAGAAAGAAGATTAAGCAAAAAAGAAGACATAAAAATAAAAAATAGAGAAAAAGTAAGAAAGAAGAAAGAAAGAATTTTAAATGCAGAAGCACAGAAGGAAAGAAAATGAACAAAAGAAAAACTTTTAAGAAAGAAAAATAAATACAAAGAAGACAAAGATGAAAGAAACTGCAAACAGAAAAATAAATAATAACAACTATTTATCTCGAGGGGGAAACTCTTTATGAAGAAAGAAATAAAGTAAAATAAAAGAGAAACAAGAAAAAAAGAACCCAACTGAAAAAGAACTAACAAAGAACTGAAAATGTTTGGTTTCAGACCTGAAGGAAAACATTCACTTCTGACTTTTCTCTGAATGAACCAACTTCTGTCGTTTATCTCCCATGATGCTCTGTGGATGATGTCATCAGTCAGACTATCAGCTTATCTCTGCTGCCTCCTGCTGGACAAACAAAGTCACAGTCAGAGAGGAAAAGCCTCCATCCAGCCTGAAACAAGATTCAGAGTTCAGACTGTTAATCTGGAGGGATTTAAACTGATGTGGTGTCAGTTTTTATTCAGAACTCAGATGTGTTTCTCCTCCTACATGTCATGGTTCTATCTGCTGGACTGGATGAAGTTTCTGAGGCTCGGAAATGATGGAAAAAGTCCATTAAAAAGTGATTAAATGTGGACCCACCTCTATGGACTTCAAGGACCTGGAATGTTCTAAGTGAGACTGAACTGAAAGACGGGAAGGAGGAAGAACGTCTCCTGGAGAAGTTCTACAGGTAGACCTAACATCAACTGTAGAAAGTTCTAGAGTAGACCTACCGACAACTGTAGAAAGTTCTACAGTGGACCTACCGACAACAGTAGAAAGTTCTAGAGTGACCTACCAATAACTGTAGAAAGTTCTAGAGTAGACCTACGACAACTGTAGAAAGTTCTAGAGTAGACCTACCGGACAACAGTAGAAAGTTTTAGAGTAGACCTACTAACAACTGCAGAAATTCTAGAGTAGACCTACAGATGACTGTAGAAGTTCTCAAGAGTAGACCTACTGACGACTGCAGAAATTTCTAGAGTAGACCTAGGACGACTGTAGAAAGTTCTAAAGTAGACCTACTAACGACTGCAGAAATTTCTAGAGTAGACCTAAAGATGACTGTAGAAAGTTCTAGAGTAGGACCTACTGACAACTGGGAAAAGTTCTAGAGTAGACCTACCAACAACTGGAAAGATCACTGACTTGTATCTTGGACCCACCTCTATGACTTCAAGGACCTGGAACTATGGAGCTCTGGAAATATTGTCAGTATGAAGGTAGAACTCCGTCATTAATCGATTTGGAACTTTTGTCATTTATATTTATCTTTACTAATTAAAGACAGGTTTCTAATTTTGTGTCATTTTAGTCAAATTTCAAGTAGTTTATAGGGAAGTTTTGAAGCATTTTTACTGATCTTCAGCTGTTTATATGATTTCTAGTCTGTTGGACCCACGTCTACGGACTTCAAGGGACCTGGAACTGTGGAAGATATTCCCAGTATGAAGGTAGAACTCTGATCATTGATAAAGTTATGTAAGTTCAATAAGACAATTAATTTAAAAAGGTTTCAGAAAATGTTCATAATGACTCAAAAATTGTAACAAAATTACGTAAAAGTTTGTCCTAAGTTAAATTCTCTGCAATTGTTCAAATTTGTTAGGAATGACTGAACATTTGTTACATTTTTTGTCTTTCATTAGTGACACATGGATGGATGTAAAACTGATCTGGTTGTAGTTTTTACCAGAACTCAGATGTATTTTTCATTCATCAGAAATTGCTTAAAATGTCATTAAAGTTGTCCACAAATACACAAAATCATCTCAATTTGTCAATACTTGTCAGAAATGGCTCAAAAGAATGTTTGAAATAAGAAAGAAGCCCAAAATAACTCAAAAATGTACCACAATTATTCAAATATGTTCAAAAATGACAAAAACATTTCATATTGACTCTGTATTTTCCCAGAATGACTCAAAATTTATCCAGTATTGATCAGATTTCAATTATTCTTCAGACTGAGACACCTGGATGGATTTAAACTGATCTGGTGTCAGTTTTTATCAGAACTCAGATGTGTTTCTCCTCCTAAATGTCATGGTTCTATCTGATGGACTGATGAAGTTCTGAGGCTCAGAAATGATGGAAAAGCTCCATTAAAAAGTTGATAAATGTGGACCCACTCTATGGACTTCAAGGACCCTGGAAGTCTGGAAATGTTCACAGGATCAAGGCAGAACTCTGATCCTAAATGATTTTGGACTTTTTAGTTATTTTGGTTTTCTTTCATAATTAAGGTTGGGATCTTTTCTGAAAGTTTTGTGCAATTTGCTCAAGTTTTCCTACATTTCCGAGCTCCTACCTGATTTCAGTCTCATGTATTTTATTGTTTTAGTCATTCACATCATTCTCTGTCTTTTGGCTTAAGATCAAGTCTAGTATCATGTTCTTATTTCAATAAAACACAACAACTTGAATTTACCTTGGGATCTATAAAAGTACCTACTTCCCTATACCAGAGCTTGATGACCACAGGTGAAGGTTGGAAATAGATCTCAATTTCAATTAGCAGTGAATTTGACTGGATTTTGGTTAATTATTTTTTGTGATGTTCTAAGAAAACATTAGACTTTTACTAATATAGATATGTATGTGCATATATATATAATCACTTCAGATATTTTAGGAATTTTTTGGAAAATTTTACAATTTTTGAAAATATTTCTTGCCAAATGTGGGAGATTTATTAAAAATAGTTTTTTCACAGATTTTTTTTTGATGAAAATCCAGTGAATTTCGCTGGATTCCGGGTGATTCTTGTGAAGATTCTTAAAGAAAATATCAGAATTTACTGACGTATATGTAATCACTTTAGATAGTTTCAGGAATGTTTTGGGAAAAAAAAAATTCATTTTTTGAAATATTTACAAGATTTGTAGCAGTACTATGTTATGATTATTGCTCTCGTTATAATAATTGGGGCACCACCCTAGATCTCTAGGGAAAAATATTAATTTAATAAAAAATTAATATTCATAAAATTTTGATCCATCTCATATCAAAAAGTCTTGAATCCTCGTTTAAACTGACCACATTCTACACAAAGAAACACAAGACTGTAATTTGCCGTCTAAAAATGCAGGTACTTTATTAACTATTCTATGAAAATAACGATCAAGTGAACTATATACAATGTAGATATGGTGTGTGTGTGTGCGTGCAGGACACATGTGTGTGTGGAATGTGGGAGTGTGTGGTGGTGTGTGCATGTGTGAGAGATGTGGAAGTAGGTGTGAGAGCAAGGAAATATGGTGAGGATTAGCCAGAGCTACCTGACGATGGTAATCGGTAATTTGGATTAAGAATTCTAATGATTTGTAAAAGAATAAATTGATTAAATGAATTAATTGACCAAGCTGTTCAGTACATCACCCATAGAATGGAATCAGAGCAAACTCAGCTGGAGTTATTGAAGTGAACCGTCATGGGCTGGGACGTGCGGGGCCTTTCAGAGAATCAGCACACGGTCTGGACCTGCGGGTTCGGAGCGGATGCGTCGTTGTGTTGTTGTGGCCACGCCTAGATGTCCTGCCGCGGGTTTGATCGGTTCTATGCAAAGACCTGGTCCAGCAGATCTCTGGAGTTCTCAGCCGAGTGCTTAAAAATGATGGTTCTCAGGCTTTAGCCAAGAAAACGGGTGTTTGATGAAAAACGGTCAAAATTAAGAAAAATAAATGCTGGTTCTGAATCTGTTCTTCAGATTAAACGAATAAAATTCAGCTTAACGTTGGTTTTAAAATTGAGCAAATGTCTCCTTAAGTTACAAAAATGTTAAAAGATAAATAGTTAACAAACTTAGATGGTGAGGAATTTCGAAGATAGGAAACGCGCTTAGATAGAGAAAATGAGAGAGACTTTGGTGGGCCTCTCAGGGCCAGTCATGAGGAAGAGAGGGTAAGGTACGTAAGAGCAAGAGAGAAGAGTCGGAAAGAGAGAGGAGTCGGTAAGAGAGAGGGTAAATGTGGGCTACGGCTGACTTTATCTGTGGGTCAGCTAAGGGAGGACCTGGGCGGAGAGAGAGAACTTTTAGGTGCGAGTCTGGTGGAATTTGGAATCTCTTTGTTCTCACAGAGTAGAGAAGAAGAGGAATCCAGAATGGATTAAAAATATGATATTAAACGCGCCAAAACACGATCTGTCTATCCCACCATATTCAGTTGTGGAAGTGAAATGTGTAGATTAATACATATGTTCATATTATGTGAATCATTTCATTCATAACTATATGTTTATGTTTATGACATTAAAAATATGTATCACAGTGAAAATATAACAACAAGTCATAGATTTGGTAACAGGTAAATACAATGGTCATCATTCAACCTAAATGGAGAGGAAATTCAGAGATTAATAAGGGAATTCAGTCCAAAATCATAGTATCCTGGGGAAGAAATGATTAACATCACAAATTAATAAATCGACTTCTATCAGACATGCAAATATGATCTTCAAATATGTCATAGATGAAACACTGTGAGTAACTGTGGTAAATCTGGAAAAACCAAATGCATATAGAAATATTAATTTGGCAAGTGTTTTTGTTTAAGTTCAGTTCCAGTCTCTTTGTTTCAGTCAAAGAGAGAGAGGGTGACTCCAGCCTTCTGCCATAAAGTTTTACGACTTGTTATCTGATCTGTGGAATGCAGAGACGTCTCTGGCTGAGGGTCTCCTAAAGCTGAAAAGGGATTTTAGCATGAAAGTTCATTAAACAAACGTCCATAGCATATAATTGAAAGTCATTGTCTTTTAAAAAGAAGAAGTTATTCCAGGGGTTTAAATGTTCACAGGAGCTCCATCCTTCTGTGAATGAAAACCTACAGAAATACAAATGTCTCAATCCTCCTATAGAGATGGGTGTTGGTCAGTGCTGGAGAGAGGGACAGCTTATCTGAGTTTTGATCAGCTCAGGAATTCCAGGGCCTTTGCAGTCTTGCTACAAATTTTCTTGCAAAATTTGGGGGAATTTTAAAAAAAATAATAGCTTTAAAAAAAAATTTGTTTTTTATTATTTATTTCCACAGTGAAAACTTCCACATTTTTTAACAGTTTTGGAAAATTTTTGAATAGTTTTTTGAGTAAAAAAAAAAAAAAAAAAAAAGAAATCTTAAACATTTAGCTGGATTTTGTTTGATTTTTTCTTAATGTTCTTAAAGAAAATATCAGAAGTTTTACTGATATATATTTAATCACTTCAGATATTTGTAGGATTTTTTGGAAGATTTTTACTCATTTTTGTTAATTATTTACATTTTTACATTGTTTTTATTTTTAAATTCTTATTTCTTGCCAGATTTGGGGGATTTATTGATTTTTTTGTAAAATAAAACTTTTAAGGGAAACTTTTAAAGCATTTATTATATTATATGATTTATTTATCTATATTTACTGATGTATTAATTCATTTACTCATATATATATTTATTGTATTTTATTTATTATGTTGGAATTTTCTTCCTGAAGCTTTTTTTTTTTTAATTTTCAGAAATTTGGGGAATTTTTTTGCTGAATTTTGGGATTTTTTTCAGACAAAGGAAGAAATATTTTTTGGTGCATGTAAATGAAGACAACATGAGGGTTAAACCTCTTTGTTTTGGGTAACATCTGCTCTCTGGACAGAAGGTTTGAGCTGCAGCAGGCGGCTCTGTTTGTCCTGACATGTATGTGGATGGAGGTTAATGCTTGTGTAAGCCGGCAGAATAAATGATCAGAGCTTAAATTAAAGCCCTGCTCTCTGAGGATCAGCATCACTGGAACCTGCAGATTTAGGAATCCAACCCCACGTCCAGTTTAAGGTGAATTTACTGAAACCAGTGGTGTAGTCCAGGGTATACGCGGTATACGGCGTATACCCACTTATTTTTCAGTTAGCATGCGTATACCACTTCTAATGCTCCCTGGTGCGCATCATTCAGGTAATATCTGTGTGCCAGGTGGGCCGATGATGAAAGCCATGAACAACCCCTCCTCTGCCTGTAATTGGCTGGGTACATGCTACCTTCACTGATTCGATTGGTTAAACTTGTAGGGATGAGCCAATCAGAGGCAGAGTAGGGCGGGTCATACAGAGGAAAATTTTGCTAACACCTCTGTGGCACTCCAGTTGATTGACAGGTCTGCTTGAAAGATGCGTGGAAATGCGAGAAAGTCAGAATAAACACCTTTTCAAGTGAGCGGCACGTATCGAGCGAACCTACTTCATGGACTATAAATTCTCAGGTAAGTTTTTAAGGTGTTTCCAAATGAATCATTGTTTTAAACTACTGGGCAAATGACTGCACATTTCAAGGAGAGGATATTTTGTCGCCAGTGGTTAAAGCTGCAGTCAATTCCAGGCCATTTCAGTACAAAAAAAATCGCAATATTCTATTTATAAATAAAAATATGACGAGAATACAGGGAATATTGGACGACATCGCGAGGTGATTTCCTCGAAAACGACTATTCGTGGAGTATATACCGTTTTTCAAGACATGTTTGGACCAAAATAGTTACTGGCTTGTGTCGTCTGATGTCCAAGGTTGGATTATGGCCGTTTTTGTGGAATATTTTCATCTGTGTGTAATAATGAACCCGGAAATGGAGTCGCGCTGTTCCGTTGAAGCCGTGTACAGAGAACGCATGGATGGATATTCGTTTTTTGTCGGACAAATGTGTTTTCTCACCGCTGTGGTATCACATCTGAAAGTGGTTATATACCGGCGGATTCATGGAGAATCTAAGCTTTCCATCGGCGTATAGTGTTTGGTATAATCGCGGTTTGTATATTTTTTTTTTTTTCTGGCTTATGCAGATCTCAAAGGTTCCGCGGGCGGGACACTGGCCAAGCCGTAACTGTAAGCGCAACGGGGTTAACTGAGTGTCGGGGCCGGCTACATGAACTAACGTTTTGAAAGGGCCTACATGTTATTCTAACGTAAAGTCTGAAGCTAGCTAGATTGGGATAATGTGGGAAACCTCTCGGCTGGTAGTTGATTTTTAAAGTAAGTAAAAACACAAGAATGGGGACAGGTAGTTTAAGATTCGACCTAAACAATATTGAAGTTTTATTCATGTGAAATATGAACAAGGATGCACTGGTCAACTTCATATTTGAAGTATTTTATTAAATAAATGTTCAAAAGTAACAAAACACCATGTTGCCTCATGATAAATACATGTTACATTAATCCAGTTTGCTTGTGTGACCAGTAATAACTACAAACTGCTCCTAATCAAGTCATGATAATTTTATAATAGTGGGCAAGTAGAAATGACTGAAAAAATTGAATAGAGTAGTCTTCTATGTCACTGTTTCTAAAACACAGCGTTTTTCTGGACTAATTTTTTTTAAA
Organism: Acanthochromis polyacanthus; assembly: GCF_021347895.1. NCBI lineage: Eukaryota > Metazoa > Chordata > Actinopteri > Pomacentridae > Acanthochromis > Acanthochromis polyacanthus. The sequence goes on from NC_067118.1 coordinate 3,519,076, forward strand.
AAGGTGAAAATTAAGAGTATACCCACTTCTCCAGGGACCACTACACCACTGACTGAAACCATCCACTGGTGTGAACCTACCAGGAGAATAACTGGACAGACAGTAAAATGTTCTTCTTCTGTTCTCTCTGATTAAGGATTCATGGACGTTTGTCTGCAGAAACAATCAGAGAGTTTGTGGTTCAAAATGACGAACGATTCAGACAAAGAGGCAAAAGAACGACTGAAACAAAGGAAACTTTCCTTTGATTCGTGTTCATTTGTGTCTTTCACTCACCTATGAGCTGGTTTACATCTCTGTGGTCATGTTGTGTGTCTGTGGTCGTTTTGTGTGTCTTTGTGGTTTTTTGTGTCTCTTTGTGGTCATGTTGTGTGTCTTTGTGGTCGTTTGTGTGTCTTGTGGTTTTTTGTGTCTCTTTGTGTCATGTTGTGTGTCTTTGTGGTCGTTTTATGTGTTTGTGGTTTTTTTGTGTCTCTTGTGGTCATGTTGTGTCTTTGTGGTTGTTTTGTGTCTTTGTGGTCATTTTGCACCTTCTATTGTTCATTTGTGTACCTTTATTTGTGGTTGTGACTCTCTAATGTCCTCTGCAAATATTTTTGTGTCTTTCTAGTGGATATGTGTCTCTTTGTCATCACTGCATCTATTTGTGGTTGTTTTCTGTTTTTCTGTGAGATTCAGCATCTGTTTGTGCTCATTTTGCCCCTCACTCTGTTCATTTGTGTCATTTATTACCCTCTGCAGTTACTTTAAGTCTCTTTGTGTTCGTTTTGCAGCGTTTTGTGGTATTTCTGCAGTTCTTTGTGGTCATCTTCTGTCTCTTTGTGGTGATTTTAGCTCCTGTTTGTGGTGTTTTTGCACCTTCTTGTGTTCATTTGTGCGTCTTTTACTGTTGGTTTGTGTCTCTTTATGTCCCTCTGCAGTTATTTTTTGTGTCGTTGTCGTCATTTTTTAGTGTCTCTCTGGTCATTGTGAATCATTGTGTCCCTGAGCCTGTTCAGTAATACCTGCATGTTTCCTGTGCTATAAAATCATGGGGGATTTGGACTCCTGACCTCCGTGTTTGTAGCGCTGCGCACACCACACACACCACACACACACACACACCACACACACACACACACACACACACACACACTCTGTCAGAATCTATACAACCTGAAACGAACCGCTGCTACTAAAATGCGACGAAATTACATAATGAGGTTGCATTTTGATGTGTCCTCCCAGTGTGACTGTGTGACCAAGATTTTATGTCCACCACACACACAGAGACACAACACACCACACACACAACACACAAACACAGAGACACAGACACAAGACACACACCACACACAACACATGCTGATGTCAGCCTGTTACCCTGAATACCCCTCATCACTCTGACTCCTCCCTGTGGGGGTGGAGCTTCCTGTTTCCTTCCTGGTGCCCCCCACGAACACACACGCACGCACGCACGCGCACCACGCTGCTGTGAGAAGAGAGAGGCTGGTGGAGAGACGTGAACCTGTCACTGCTTCCTCTGTGTAGTAAAGCTCCATTAAGCTGCTGCACAGCTACCTGCAGGCATCACACACGCGCACGCGCTGCTATACAGAAAGCTGTGCGTGCACACGCGTGTGTACGCACAGCTTTCTGTATAGCAGCACCGTGCGCATGTGTGTGATCTTCCACCTTTGAGCGCTTTGCATCTTTTTTTTACCTGCAGTGGACATAACGCACTCACGCGCCCTGTCACGCACGCAAGCACGCTCGTGTGACTGAGTGAGTGCGCGTGCACGCGGCGGCGGCGGCGGCGGCAGCAGCAGCGGCCGCGGCAGCATCAGCATCAGCAGCACCGAGGGAGCATCAGTACACCAAAAGCCCGGAGAGGATTGGACCGGAGCGGCGCGGCGCGGCGCGGAGCGGCGGGGACGCGGCAGGAATTATGAAGGTAACGGAACCGCACCGGGAGACGGGTCCCGGCTTCAGGTTCACCGGGTTGGGGGGTTTGTGCACCGAGGCTCGCTTGTTCTGACCGACAAACCCGGATCTGGCCGCTGCGCTCCTGGCTTTTCTGCCGCAGGTACAAACGGCGCCGTCAGCACATTCTCAGCCGAGGCATGCAGCCCCTGGCCGGGCTCAGGGGCAGCGGGCTGTCGGTCACACCATCCATCCTCCATCACCTCCATGCGTGTGTCCGCGTGTGTGCGTGTCGGCTCGGTGTGTGTCCGTGTCCGTCCGTGCGTGCTGACATGGAGTCCAGCTGATGTGCGCTAGAAGCCGCTCTTTGTCTGTTCGGACCGTTTGTCATGAATGGCAGCAGGAGTAAAAGGAGGAGGAGGAGGAGCAGAGTGATGAGGAAGAGGAGCTGCTGTTAATGTTGCTGCACACACACACACGCACACACGCACACACGCACGCACACACACGCACGCACACTGTCAGGTCTGTACAACCTGAAGTGAAGCGTTGCTCCTAAAATGTGCTGAATTACATAATGAGGTTGTGTTTGCAGTGTGACAGATGTACACAACATGAGTAACACACACATACATGCACACACACACCCACACAAATACAAACATAAACACACACACAAACAAACTGGTTGAGGTGTGCTGGTTTTGCATCTTTTTGTGGTCGTTTTGTGTCTCTTTGTCATGATTTTGTGTCTGTGGTCGTTTGTGTGTTTTTGTGGTCTTTTGTGTCTTTTTTGTGTTCGATTTGTGTGTCTTTTGTGGTCGTTTTGTGTCTCTCTGTGGTCATTTTGTGTCTCTTTTTAGTTGTTTTGTGTCTCTTTGTGTTCGTTTTGTGTGTCTTTGTAGTTTGTTTGTGTCTCTTTGTGGTCATTTTGTGTCTCTTTGTAGTTGTTTTGTGTCTCTTTGTGGTCGTTTTGTGTCTCTTTGTGGTCATTTTGTGTGTCTTTGTGGTGGTTTAGTGGTCTTTGTGTAGTTGTGTGAGTCAGAGGAGCTGCTGTGTTAATGTTGCTCTGTAAACGCTGGTTTTAAACGGTCGATGATTTACTGCTGCTGACGGATGGAGCTCTGGTCGGAGGAATAATGTTGTGGATGAGAAGGAAAAACAGATTTGTATCAGTGCTGGCTGATGAGGATTCCTGATCTGGAGGTGGAACCTTGTTGTAAAACTCCAGTCAAACACTGTCTAAATGTAGTACTAGAGGGTAAATGTAGTACTAGAGGATAAATGTGTCGTAGATCAGCTGTAGTTCCTGGTTGTTCCACCAGGTGGAGCCTCTTCCTGTTTAGAAGCAGCAACCGATATCTTCTGTATTTAACGTGTGTTATCAATGAATCCAGTATTGATTGATGACACGGTTGATCATTAAACCGTTGTACGTTCTGCTACCGTTAGTTTCCCTTTATAACCTCTGTGTGATCAGGTCAGGCCCAGGTTCATGGATAGCTTCAGTTAAGACGTGCTTTGATTGGGTTTTATATCACTTTGTAGTGGCTTTGTGTCTCTGAGGTAATTCTGTCTATTTGTGGTGGTTTTGCATCTTTTGTTGTTGTTTGATGTTGTTTTGTGTCTCTTTGGGGTTGTACTATGTTTTTTTGGTGGTTTTGTGTCTGTGGTTGTTTTGCTTGAGTTTGTTGTGACTTTGTGTCTTTATCTAGTTCTTTTCATCTATTTGTGATGGTTTTGTGTGTCTTAGTGGTTGTTTTGTGTCTCTTTTTGGTGGTTTCGCTGCGTTTGTTTGTGGTTTTGTGTCTTTTTGAGGTAATTTTGTGTTACTTTGGGGTAGTTTTGCATCTTTTCGTTGTTGTTTTATGTTGTTTTGCGAGGTTGTTCTACTTCGGTTTGTTGTGGTTTTGTGTGTGTATGTAGTTATTTTCATCTATTTGTGGTTACTTTATGTCGTTTTGTGGTGGTTTTGTGCCTCTTTGGGGTTGTTCTACTTCGGTTTGTTGTGGTTTTTGTCTATTTGTGGTGATTTTGCGTCTTGTCGGTCATTTTCCATATTGTCGTGGTGATTTGGTGTCTCTTTGTGTTCATTTGTTTCTCTTTATTGCTGGCTGGCGTCTCTTTATGTCCCTCTGCGGTTATTTTGGGCTCTTTGTCGCCGTTTTTTAGTGCCTCTGTTGTTGTTATGAATTATTTTGTCCCAGAGCCTGCTCAGTAAAACCAGCATGTTTCTGCTGCCATAAAATCAGGAGGGATTTGGACTCCGGTGTTTGTAGTCCTGCACACACAGACACACAAATGTACACTTAACGGTAGACTTAAAGATGTATTGAACGTCCTGTTTTCATGCTGATAATTCATATTTCTGAGCGTCTCCGTCAGTCGAATCAGTGAACTCTGTGGAGTTTGGTTTGGAACACAGGAATGTAAATCAGGAGGAGGGTTTCAGAGTGTGTGAGGTGAGAACAGGAAGGTGTTGTCCTCAGGTTAATATTTATCCAGCGTTCCAGCAGGTGACGGATTACCGCATACAAACGCAGCCCAAACACAGAAAGAGAGAGCCGGCAGAGTCAACAGTGAAAACAACTGAACAAACGGAGTGAAGACGGCAAATATTCTGATGTCGGCATGAAAGTGTGGAGACGAAACTTTGATCAATGGCACCAAAGTGAACCGAACAGCTTCCCTGATCCTCACAACAGCCAACAAGTCTCCAGGAAAACAGCGACGATGACACAGAGCTGAAGGCTCCACTAACAGTGAGTTTAATTCATCTACCGTCTGTCCTGTGTTCTAGGATTTCCTTCAGGATTAATAAACTGCTGTCGGATCTATTTAAAGCTGATAAACTCCTCATGGACAGTCCTGGAACAAGTACTCTCCCTCTCTGGAAGCTTTCAACATTTAGTAGCTTTTAAACAGTGAGTCACGGTCGATTTAATGGTTTATTCTTAAGAATTTACAAAAAATACTCTGATTTATATAAAGTTAAGTCCATTAATTCTAAATACAGAACATAAAATAGGTGATTCCACCAGAACTCACCTCCTTCCAGTCAGTATTCAGCAGAAGAACCTTCATGTTGGTCTCCATCGGTCTGAACGTTCTTCTTCATGACCTGTTAAATTCTGTCAGGTTCTTCAGGGATCGTGAGCCAACAGAACTTTTCTAGTTCTCAGTAGATTGAGGTCTGGACTCTGACTCGGCATCCAGAACTTCCACCTTGTTCAAACCATTTCTGAGGATCTTTGTTTCGAGTCTGGTGCTTCACATCATGATACTGCCACCACCGTGCCAAACATATCATCTCGTCTGATGGACATAAAGCTCCATCCTGGTCTCCTCAGACCAAAGAACCTTCTTCTAGGTGCCTTCAGAGTCTCCACATGTCTTCTGGTGAACTCATTTAATTGGAGCTTTTTCCATCAGAGTCTTTCTCTTTGTCTCCATGAAGCTTTGACTGGTGAAGCACAGACAGCAGTTGTTGGATGAACAGTCTGAAGCTGGAACTCCTTCAGAGGAGTCATAGAGTCTTGGTGGCCTCCCTCTCTAGTCTCTCAGGTCTTGAGGACGTCCTGATCTAGTCACATTTATTCATGTTCAATCTTCCTTCCATTTTCTTAATGATGAATTTTACTGGACTCCAAGAGATCTTCAGGAACTTTAAATGTTCTTGTATCGTCCTGACTGATGCTGTTCAACAAGCTTTCCTCAGAGTTTCTTGGTGTTCTTCAGTCTTCTTGGTGTCGTTCTCTCCAGGAGTCTTTATACTGCAATCAATCTGATCATCTCACATGAAAAACAATGAAAGGTGAATTTATTTTACAGACATTATAAACATCACCAGAGCTGGTGCTTCAACTGAAGGAGACTCTTAGACCTTTAAATGTAGAAACATAGTAAAAATGAAAAAAAATCAGTTTCATCATCAGCGGTTGTAAAAACTCCCATGATCCCTTGCTGCTCCTCAGCATCATCCATCTATTATTACTGTAGTGATGCTTTCAAATGGAGGTTTTATGCGTTTTCAGTCCGAATAGGATTAATTAGAGAATCAGAATGATTGACTGACGAAAGGTTCACATTTAAGAAGAGGCTTTCCTGGTGGTTTTGTTGTCTTTAATCTGTCTCACCTGTTTGGTTTTAATCCTGCATCACATTAAGCTCTTTTCACTTCAGCTTCAGGCTAAAACACGGCAGCTGTTTTCACGTTTAACATCCAGACTGGATCTGTGCTGAAGGTTTCTGTCATTCCACGAGCAACAAACAACATTTCAGAGAAACAAATAACGCCTGTTTTACCATTCATGGGCTTGTTGCAGATTTCTGCAATTCTGACTCGTTGTTATTCCAGTTGTACATCTACAGTTTAATTCTGACTTGTCACAGTTGAAGATGTTTGGTTTTCATCAGTTTAGCATTAAATGCAAATGACCATGAATAAAAGATGTAAAACGACCACACAATATATACAATGACCAAAATGTGAATAAAACGACCACAAAAGGTGCAAAATGACAAAAATGTGACAGAAAGTGGCCGAAATTATTTGCAGATTACCACAAAGAGATGTGAAATTCCCTAAAATGAGCCAAAATGATCACAAAAAGACATAAAACAGCCAAAATGTGCCATAAAATGAGCAGACTTAAATGCAGACCATCACAAACAGACTTCTTCTTCTTCTTCTACACTGAGGGTTTTTAGCAAACAGCTGGGTTTGTTTTGGTTTTAGAGCAGAATTATAGCATCTAGGAAGGAGAGGACTGACAGAGGAAACCACAGAAGAAGAGAGGGATGACAAATGGAAGAAGAAGAAGAAGAAGAAGCCAGGGAGGAGGTCTCTGGATCACTGTGATTGACAGACTTCCTGTCGATCACTTTGAAGCCGCTGGTTCGGATCAATCAGCTGATCGGCAGCTTCAGCTCGGCTTACTGTTACCGTGTGAATGCTGGTGGAGCTGTGGGGAACTTCATGGTCGTCATGGGAACCTGCTGACCTCTGACCCCTCGGCCATCCTCTGTATCCGCGGCTACTGTCTTCTGGTGACATCATCAGAGAGACAGCTCGGCCTGCGATGACATCATGGGAGGCTGCCGGCATCCGTCTGCAGATTGGAGCCGACAGCCGCTGTCAGAGCCGCTCTTCTTCATCCTCCTCCTCCTCCTCAGTGACCTCCGACCTGCTGCTGGAAGCTCAGACACTGGATGAACCCGAAAACATCACTGATCCATCCATCCATCTGTCCGTCCGTCCATCCATCCATCCATCCGTCCATCCATCCGTCCGTCCATTCAACCGTCCATCCATTAATCCATCCGTCCATCCATTCATCCATCCATCCGTCCATCATCCATCCATCCATCCATCCATCCATCCATCCATCCATCATCCATCCGTCCGTCCGTCCATCCATCCATCCATCCATCCATCATCCATCCATCCGTCCATCATCCATCCATCCATCCATCCATCCATCCATCCATCCATCCATTAATCCGTCCATCATCCATCCATCCATCTGTAAAATCTCAGAAAGCCGTGAAACTCAAACTGGTTTTATAAAAGTTTGTCCTCAGGTTTGTGTTTTTCTCAACGACAACAGTTCAGAGTGTTTTTGACTGTTTGTTGTCTCACAATATCTGATTATAGCAGCTAACAGAATCTACAATAACTATATGACCCCTTTGTGATAATTTTCTGACTCTTTTTGTGGTCTTTTTACGTCTTGTCGTGGTTGTTTTGTGTTTCTTTGAGGTTGTTTTACATCTTTGCAGTTATTTTTAGTGTCTTTGTGGTCATTTTGCATCTTGCTGTGGTTGTTTTATGTTTTTTGAGGTTTTGCATCTTTACATTTGCTTTGTTTCTCTCAGAGGATGTTTGTGGTCATTTTGCAGCTCATTTGGAATCTCTTTGAGTGTCTAGCATCACTTTGCAGTTGTTTTATGTCTTTTGTGGCTGTTTTGCATCTTTCTGAGGTTGCTTTGTTTCTCTTTGTAATTGTGTTGAGCCACTTTATATGTATTTTGCATCTATTTGCAGTCTTTTACTGTTGTGTCTCTTTGAGCAGCTGTTTTGTGTCTCACTGAGGTTGCTCTGTGTCTTCTTGCAAACATTTTGAGTCTTTTTTATGGATGTTTTGTATCTATTCGGGGTCATTTTGCGTCGATTTGCTGTTGTTTCTCACTGAGTATTTCATATTACAAGAAAACTTTCATCATCTTCAGAATGGATAAAGAAATAAAGAAACAGCGCTTTGTGCAGATGTGGACAGCTGCTCTGAGTCTCAAGTTTATGAAGAACTTTGGTTTAATTTCATGATGAGTTAATGCAGACAGCAGGTGACAACAAACCATGAGCATTAGTTACTTCATTTGGAAAATCATTTATTCAGATCTTTAGATTGATTTGGGGGCATTTTACTTCTTTATTCATAGAGACGGGAAATGTGGGGAGATAGAACGGTAATGACATTCAGGAAATGCTCCATAGTCGTGAACTGAACCATCAACTCACTGCTCAGGATGGAATATGAATAGCAAGATCAAACATTAACGCTATTATAAGTTTGGGTGCAGAATTATTGATCAGTATTGAACGGATGCAGCTGCAGTAATTTTATAGCTTCATTTTATTCAGTTAAAATTTTAAATAGTACTCATCATTTTGTCTTTATGTTGAGAAAACGACGTGTTCTTCCGGATAATTCTTGTCACCAGTGACTGAGATAACGAGATGATTCACTCCAGATAGAAGAAAACATGATAAAATAAACCGACAGCTGCTTTCAGCCTCTGCAGAATAAGAACGGGGATCATTTTAGTCCATGAAACCACCCGCGAGACGATGAAAACAGCACAGCGGCTCTAACTGCTGACTAAACGCTCAGCTTTGAAGAGTCTCACTTAGCGCTCGTTAGCTTCAGCCCGCTTCCTGGAACTACAGTCCTTTCATGTTGAAGACTACAATTCCCAGAGGAGCCGGTTTGTGTTTCTGAGGTACGAACGGTGTATTTGAGGCGACGCTGCTAATCTGAAGCTGTTTGATCTGAGAAATCGAGACTCTGAAGCTGTAAAACACCTGCTGAGAACCTCAGGAGTCGCTGCCTGACAGGAGTCACTGATACATAAACGGTTTCTTTTTCCAAACTTGTAGAAGCAGTTTGTTGGAGAGCTGCAGATTCCTGAGCCACTCTGATGTCGGAAACAGAGCAGATGACTTCATGTATTCCTTTTTTTGGGCACTTTTGACTGTTTTTGCTGCTGGTTTGCAGGTCATAAGCTTTGCTGTCATCAGAGGGAGATGCTAAAGGCTACGCTAGCTTTAATAAACACAGCAGACGAAGCTGGAATCAAACCAGATCTTTGACAAAAAAACTTGTAAGAAAATGTTGTTGTTCCTTCAGATTTTTTAACATGACAAAAACATGTTGACTGAAAATCCAGCTAATGAGACCCAACACGTTTATTTAAATTGAACTGAAACCATTGCTACAGCTGACTTTGAATCTGGATGGAGGTTCCTGAGTTCCAGCTGTTACTGGGTTTCGGTTCTGGTTCTGGATTTCCAGCAGTCCCTGAGTTCTCGTTAAGGGTTCACTACTGAGTTCTGGATCATGATTCCACTATACTGGTTCAGGTTTCCAGTGTTTACCGAGTTCTGGTTCTAGGTTCCAGTAGTTTCTGTTTTCAGGTTCCATCTTAAGTGATTCCTGAGTTCTGGTTCCCAGTTCCAGCTGGTACTAAGTTCTAGGATGATGGTTCCTGAGTTTGCTTGAAGGTTCCAGAGGTTGCTGAGTTCTGGTTTCAGGTTCCAGTGGTTCCTGAGTCGTGGTTATGGAGCTTCACTTGTGCCTGAGCTATGAATCAGGGTTTCAGCTGTGCTGAGTTCTGGATCGTAGTTCTTGTTCAAGGTTCCAGTGGTTCCTGAGTTCTGGTTTCAGCTCTTACTGAGTCTTGGATTGTGGTTCCTGAGTTCTGGTTGAATGTTTCAGTGATTCCTGAGTTCTGGTGCCAGGATTAATCGATTCCTGAGTTATGAATGAGGGTCTCAGTTGTTACTGAGTTCTGGATTTTGGTTCCAGAGTTTACTTGAGGGGTCCATTGGCTCCAGAGTTCTGGTTTCAGCTATTACTGAGTCTTGGATTGTGGTTTCTCAGTTCTGGTTCCAGGTTCCAGGGGTTCCTGAGTCCTGGTTCAGGAGTTGCAGTGTTTCCTGAGTTATGAATCAGGGTTTCAGCTGTTTCTGGGTTCTGGATCGTGGAGTTCTGGTTCCGGGTTCTGTCTGTTGTATTTGTGTTCAGATCTTTTTAGCTATAGAGGCATAGATGTTGTGATTCCAGTTAAGATTTCTGGACCTTTAACTGGCCTGGAGAACCCATTCAGAACCAGCATGTTGCTGTTTGAAGGTGAAATAAGGCTCTCAGAAATCCAGAATAAAACATTCAGTCCTTCTCTCTCTGTTTGAATGAGCGTTATTAGTGCCGTTTTCCAATGTCAGAGCTGGTTTAAAGTGCCGAGTCTGAAGATCTGCAGCCTCATTAGAGCAACAACATACACACATAGACACACATAAACACACACACTGTGAAAAATAGGTTACATGCAGCGAAACAGAAAAACAAAGAAAACGAGGCCACAGCGAAGCGAGCATCCTCACATCCGTAGAGGATCTGTGTGTTTCTGACCTACATATGACCTGCTGAATAAAACCCTCTCAACACAACGCCACACTCTCCGTCTACACACCAGCACAAGTCTCTAATTAACGCTTTGTTCCTTCAGATTAGTTGCTTTCCCTCCACACTCGGCCCACACAGAGGCAGCAGGTTTCTACTTACTCACCACTCAGGAGGGTTTTTAAATCAGACACCTGCAGCATCAAAGCTGTTCGTACATTGAAACCACCCATCACACATGTTTCACCGGTTTCTTACTTCAGGAAACATGTTCAGGACATCAAGTGACAAAATCATTCAGCAGTTTGTGGGTGTTTGTTAGTAAAAGCTGTTAAAACTGTATCAAGTGTCAGAAAATAGTGAAACATTACCTTCATCAAAGCCAGAAACACCTAAATGTAGAATTATACGATCACAGGAAGCTGTAACTCATAAATATTTACATCTGAGAAGCAGGATGGTTCATGTTTACCTCCAGGCCTACCAGCAAACGGGGAACACTAAATCCTGGACCAGTGTTAGAGTCAAGACCACCTAAACCGAGTCCAAGTCATGAGAAAGACCAGAGGGTAGCAAGACCAAGACTATAAGGGGTTAAAGTTAAGTCAAGAACAAGATCAAGACAGGAGGAGACCAGGACCAAGGTGTAGTAGGACTGAGTCAAGAGCAGTTCCAAAAGAGGGTAAGACCAGGTCAAGACCAGGACCAAAACAGGGTGAGATTGAGTCCAGACCAGAACTAAGGCAGTGTAAGACTGAGCTCATACCAAGATCAAGACAGGGTAAAGCTGAGTCAAGACCACAACTAAGGGATGGTTAGTCTGGATCAAGACCAGCACTAAGGCAAGGTGAGACCAAGTCAAGATCAGGACCAAGACAGGTTGGGACAGAGTCAAGACCAGGACCATGGCAGGGTAAGACTGAGCCGAGACCAAGACAAAAGACGGCAAGACTGAGTCAAGACCAGGACAAAAGGAGGGTGAGACCAAGTCAAGACTAGGACCAAGACAGGGTGAGACAGACTAAAAATGTCGATAAATACATCCAGCTACACGTTTGAGTGGGTGATGTCATAGTGTGTCTTGACTGACAGGTGCATGAGCCAATCACATTAAGCCTTGGTTTGTGATTCTTTCCAGCTGAGCTTCACTTCCAGGTGAACTTTCACTGAAAGTATTCCAGGTTATTTATTAATAAACACTGAAAGAAGGTGATTAAAAGTGTTTATTAATGAATAATCTGGAATTATTGACGGTGATTGACACACAAATACACACATTCCTTCAAACACAGGTAGAACACAGGTACGTCCAGTCACTCCCTGAACACACTCCGGCTTACATCACATTGAACTCTGACCAGCTTATCAGAGAGAGAGAGAGAGAGAGAGAGAGGGCGAGCGACACCGACACATACAGAGAGACAACAGAAAGTGAAGTCAAGGAGAGAAACCTGGAGACAGACCGGAGACAGAAACCAGCAGAGAGTAGTTGGACATGAACACACAGAGCTCACCTGTACAGGTACGCCACACACACAGACACACTCCCATAGAAGACTTGTGGTAGTGAGTTACTGAGGAAATGTTAACAGCAGCTCGTTAATCTGAAACAGCTCAGTCCCTGGCTCCATTCAGTCTGACCTACAGACGACACCTACAGGGTCCACAATAACCACCGATTTTCTCACTTGGTCGTACCTCCCACCTCTTCACAGGTAAAACACATCACGAGCTGAACATTTTCTTATCAGTGGGTACTACAATTTACTGATGTTCCATAAACGCCCCACAGAGCAGGCTGCTGCTAGGTGGCTACAGAGTAAACTAGAGCGTTCTAATGTCCGATTAGTCCCAGATGAAACCGAAGGATTTTTTACATGTGCTGTTTTCTATGAGCAGAAAAACAGCATATGTATGTAGCTGCACATGTCACAAGATCACCTCATTTTTAAGTGTAAATACTGCAGTACACTGAAGTTAAAAATGTACTATTTTTGCACCATTACATAGCAGATAGCTACTGTGTTTAACACAGTAGCTATCTGTGCTAGTTAGTGTGACACCAAAACAGCTAAATGTTCATCATAAATTCAGAAAATGTGAACTGTTGAAATTTCAGCTAACACTCTCAAAAAACCCAGCAAATGTGACCGTTTTAGTTGCAGTCATTACTACCTTATTTATCTCATTACAAGGACTGGACCCGAGTATCCCGAATATCCGAATATTTGTTCGCGGTATCCAGATATTAATTTTGGTATCCGAATATCCCCCCCCCTCCGGTCGGACGTTATGGGCGGAAAGAATATGCAGCGTTACTGTCTTCCCTCCGCCTTCGGCTCACATCGGCTCATCTCATCATGTGATCACATCAACATATACACATATGTCTATGTGATCACCCCCTCCTCCCCCAGACGTCTCTTGCCTGCGCCTTCGGCCCATTTCGGCTCATCACGCCGTGTTTTTCGGCTCATTTCGGCTCCTCCATTCGTGTTTGTAAACCGACTCTGACGTCACGCTTCACTTCGGTTTGCAAAATTTGCACCCGGGAGACCAGACGAACGGCTCCGAATATTCGGGCCGTCTCCGCCACAACCTGCCGCCGCCGCTGCCCCCTCCTTTGGGTCTCCCCCGTTGGACGTTACGGGGTGGAACGACTATTCGGATATTCATCTTTAATAGGGCCCGAATATTCGGAGGCCACAAACCACTATTCGGGCCAGCCCTATTACTACCATATTTACCTCCTATAAAGCCTCCTCGCCTCCTACAAACACTCCTCACCTCATATAAAGCCTCCTCGCCTCCTATAAAGCCTCCTTGCCTCCTACAAACACTCCTCGCCTCCTATAAAGCCTCCTCGCCTTCTACAAACACTCCTCGCCTCCTATAAAGCCTCCTCGCCTCCTATAAAGCCTCCTTGCCTTCTACAAACACTCCTCGCCTCCTATAAAGCCTCCTCGCCTCCTATAAAGCCTCCTTGTCTCCTACAAACACTCCTCGCCTCCTACAAACACTCCTCGCCTCCTATAAAGCCTCCTCGCCTCCTACAAACACTCCTCGCCTCCTATAAAGCCTCCTCGCCTCCTATAAAGCCTCCTCGCCTTCTACAAACACTCCTCGCCTCCTATAAAGCCTCCTCGCCTCCTATAAAGCCTCCTCGCCTCCTATAAAGCCTCCTCGCCTTCTACAAACACTCCTCGCCTCCTATAAAGCCTCCTCGCCTCCTATAAAGCCTCCTTGTCTCCTACAAACACTCCTCGCCTCCTATAAAGCCTCCTTGCCTCCTACAAACACTCCTCGCCTCCGACAAACACTCCTCGCCTCCTACAAACACTCCTCGCCTCCTATAAAGCCTCCTCGCCTCCTATAAAGCCTCCTTGCCTTCTACAAACACTCCTCGCCTCCTATAAAGCCTCCTCGTCTCCTACAAACACTCCTCGCCTCCTACAAACACTCCTCGCCTCCTATAAAGCCTCCTCGCCTCCTACAAACACTCCTCGCCTCCTATAAAGCCTCCTCGCCTCCGATAAAGCCTCCTTGCCTTCTACAAACACTCCTCGCCTCCTATAAAGCCTCCTCGCCTCCTATAAAGCCTCCTTGTCTCCTACAAACACTCCTCGCCTCCTACAAACACTCCTCGCCTCCTATAAAGCCTCCTTGTCTCCTACAAACACTCCTCGCCTCCTACAAACACTCCTCGCCTCCTATAAAGCCTCCTCGCCTCCTACAAACACTCCTCGCCTCCGATAAAGCCTCCTCGCCTCCTATAAAGCCTCCTTGCCTTCTACAAACACTCCTCGCCTCCTATAAAGCCTCCTTGCCTTCTACAAACACTCCTCGCCTCCTATAAAGCCTCCTCGCCTCCTATAAAGCCTCCTTGTCTCCTACAAACACTCCTCGCCTCCTACAAACACTCCTCGCCTCCTATAAAGCCTCCTTGCCTCCTACAAACACTCCTCGCCTCCTACAAACACTCCTCGCCTCCTACAAACACTCCTCGCCTCCTATAAAGCCTCCTCGCCTCCTACAAACACTCCTCGCCTCCGATAAAGCCTCCTCGCCTCCTATAAAGCCTCCTTGCCTTCTACAAACACTCCTCGCCTCCTATAAAGCCTCCTTGCCTTCTACAAACACTTCTCGCCTCCTATAAAGCCTCCTCGCCTCCTATAAAGCCTCCTTGTCTCCTACAAACACTCCTCGCCTCCTACAAACACTCCTCGCCTCCTATAAAGCCTCCTCGCCTCCTACAAATACTCCTCGCCTCCTACAAACACTCCTCGCCTCCTATAAAGCCTCCTCGCCTCCTACAAACACTCCTCGCCTCCTATAAAGCCTCCTCGCCTCCTACAAACACTCCTCGCCTCCTACAAACACTCCTCGCCTCCTATAAAGCCTCCTCGCCTCCTACAAACACTCCTCGCCTCCTATAAAGCCTCCTCGCCTCCTACAAACACTCCTCGCCTCCTACAAACACTCCTCGCCTCCTATAAAGCCTCCTTGCCTCCTACAAACACTCCTCGCCTCCTACAAACACTCCTCGCCTCCTATAAAGCCTCCTCGCCTCCTATAAAGCCTCCTTGCCTTCTACAAACACTCCTCGCCTCCTATAAAGCCTCCTCGCCTCCTATAAAGCCTCCTTGCCTTCTACAAACACTCCTCGCCTCCTATAAAGCCTCCTTGCCTCCTACAAACACTCCTCGCCTCCTATAAAGCCTCCTCGCCTCCTATAAAGCCTCCTTGTCTCCTACAAACACTCCTCGCCTCCTACAAACACTCCTCGCCTCCTATAAAGCCTCCTTGTCTCCTACAAACACTCCTCGCCTCCGACAAACACTCCTCGCCTCCTATAAAGCCTCCTTGCCTCCTACAAACACTCCTCGCCTCCGACAAACACTCCTCGCCTCCTACAAACACTCCTCGCCTCCTATAAAGCCTCCTCGCCTCCTATAAAGCCTCCTCGCCTCCTACAAACACTCCTCGCCTCCTATAAAGCCTCTTCGCCTCCTATAAAGCCTCCTTGCCTTCTACAAACACTCCTCGCCTCCTATAAAGCCTCCTCGTCTCCTACAAACACTCCTCGCCTCCTACAAACACTCCTCGCCTCCTATAAAGCCTCCTCGCCTCCTACAAACACTCCTCGCCTCCTATAAAGCCTCCTCGCCTCCTATAAAGCCTCCTTGCCTTCTACAAACACTCCTCGCCTCCTATAAAGCCTCCTTGTCTCCTACAAACACTCCTCGCCTCCTACAAACACTCCTCGCCTCCTATAAAGCCTCCTTGTCTCCTACAAACACTCCTCGCCTCCTACAAACACTCCTCGCCTCCTATAAAGCCTCCTCGCCTCCTACAAACACTCCTCGCCTCCTATAAAGCCTCCTCGCCTCCTATAAAGCCTCCTTGCCTTCTACAAACACTCCTCGCCTCCTATAAAGCCTCCTTGCCTTCTACAAACACTCCTCGCCTCCTATAAAGCCTCCTCGCCTCCTATAAAGCCTCCTTGTCTCCTACAAACACTCCTCGCCTCCTACAAACACTCCTCGCCTCCTATAAAGCCTCCTTGCCTCCTACAAACACTCCTCGCCTCCTACAAACACTCCTCGCCTCCTATAAAGCCTCCTCGCCTCCTACAAATACTCCTCGCCTCCTACAAACACTCCTCGCCTCCTATAAAGCCTCCTCGCCTCCTACAAACACTCCTCGCCTCCTATAAAGCCTCCTCGCCTCCTACAAACACTCCTCGCCTCCTACAAACACTCCTCGCCTCCTATAAAGCCTCCTCGCCTCCTATAAAGCCTCCTTGCCTTCTACAAACACTCCTCGCCTCCTATAAAGCCTCCTTGCCTCCTACAAACACTCCTCGCCTCCTATAAAGCCTCCTCGCCTCCTATAAAGCCTCCTTGTCTCCTACAAACACTCCTCGCCTCCTACAAACACTCCTCGCCTCCTATAAAGCCTCCTTGTCTCCTACAAACACTCCTTGCCTCCGACAAACACTCCTCGCCTCCTATAAAGCCTCCTCGCCTCCTACAAACACTCCTCGCCTCCTATAAAGCCTCCTCGCATCCTATAAAGCCTCCTTGCCTTCTACAAACACTCCTCGCCTCCTATAAAGCCTCCTCGCCTCCTATAAAGCCTCCTTGCCTTCTACAAACACTCCTCGCCTCCTATAAAGCCTCCTTGCCTTCTACAAACACTCCTCGCCTCCTATAAAGCCTCCTCGCCTCCTATAAAGCCTCCTTGTCTCCTACAAACACTCCTCGCCTCCTACAAACACTCCTCGCCTCCTATAAAGCCTCCTTGCCTCCTACAAACACTCCTCGCCTCCTACAAACACTCCTCGCCTCCTACAAACACTCCTCGCCTCCTATAAAGCCTCCTCGCCTCCTACAAACACTCCTCGCCTCCTATAAAGCCTCCTTGCCTTCTACAAACACTCCTCGCCTCCTATAAAGCCTCCTCGCCTCCTATAAAGCCTCCTTGCCTCCTACAAACACTCCTCGCCTCCTACAAACACTCCTCGCCTCCTACAAACACTCCTCGCCTCCTATAAAGCCTCCTCGCCTCCTATAAAGCCTCCTTGCCCCCTACAAACACTCCTCGCCTCCTACAAACACTCCTCGCCTCCTACAAACACTCCTCGCCTCCTACAAACACTCCTCGCCTCCTATAAAGCCTCCTCGCCTCCTATAAAGCCTCCTTGCCTCCTACAAACACTCCTCGCCTCCTACAAACACTCCTCGCCTCCTACAAACACTCCTCGCCTCCTACAAACACTCCTCGCCTCCTGTAAAGCCTCCTTGCCTCCTACAAACACTCCTCGCCTCCTACAAAGCTTCCTCCTTGCGTTGTGTGGTTGTGCGTTGTCGTGCGTCAGTTTGTCGCGATGAAGCTCAAATTGTGTGAGTGTTTGTTTGTTTCTTCACTGACTCCCACCTTCACATATGCTCATCCATATTTGATGCACGATGTCTAGCAGGCTGTGTGTGTGTGTGTGTGTGTGTGTGTGTGTGTGTCCCTGTGGGTATGACTGTGTGTAAATGAAATGGTGTCACTGGCAGGTCTGCATGTGTTTGTGTGACTATGATTGTGTGTAAATGTGTGTGTGTATGAAACTGTGTGGTGTGTGTGTGTGTGTGTGTGTGTGTGTGTCTGTGTGTCTGTGTGTGTGTGTGTTCTTGTACTTGCTACATGGTGAGGACCATTTTCTCCATTTAACTATCAAAGTGAGGACATTTTTACAAAGTGAGGACATTTTGGCCGGTCCTCACTTTGAAACAGCCATGTTTGAGGGTGAAGACTTGTTTGTAGAGAACAGGTATGAATTGAGGTTTGGTTAGGGTTAGGGTAAGGATTAAGTTTAGGCAATCAGTTGTGATGGTTAAGGTTAGGGTAAGGCTCTAGGAAATGCATTACGCCTATGGATGTCCTCACTAAGATAGAAGTACAAACATGTGTGTGTGTGTGTGTGTGTGTGTGTGTGTGTGTGTGTGTGTGTGTGTGTGTGTGTGTGTGTGTGTGTGTGTGTGTGTGTGCGGCCTCCTGCTGTCCTCCACCATCTGCTGCTTCCTGAATCTCTGAATCTGAGTTTGCGACTCGCCGATCTTCAGCGTGAAGCTCGTCTCTGCTGACGGCAGCACGTTTCTCTGTTGCCGGGAGACGAATCAAAATCGTAATATAGTGTTTAGGAGATGCAGAGCGAGGAGGAAGGAAGTAAAGACGTAAACATCCCTCCTACTGAGGAAATAACGATGTGAAGACGCTGTCATCAGTCACATCGGTTCAGGTGTTCCAGCTGACTGAAGCTTCGATGCTTCCTGCTTTTTTCCAGCTTCAGAACAACTTAAAGATGTTCTGTGGTACTAAGGAGGCGTAAAAACTAAAACAGTGACTGAAGAGGACAGACATTAGCAACACAGAATGAACACAAAAGCTACAGGGTGACCCAAAAGAAACTACACAAAACGACAGAAAGGAACACAAAGCAACGACAGAAAACTACAGGGTGACCCAAAAGTTTGGAAACAAAGTTTAACTGCAGTGTCTATTTGAGTTGGGGGTGCATGAATTCACTCTTATTTTACCCATTTTTGTTATAGCATAATAAAATAACTTAAAAGCATAGTATTTGCAGAGTGCAATAACTGGGAATAAAATGAATAGAAGCATAAGGTCCAGGTATGCTGGAGCAGAACTTCAAAATGCAGACCATCAGAGTCAGATTTCTAAACTCTTGATGGTAAAGTATCTGACAGTTATAATTTTTTTAAACATCCAAAAGCACTATGAGGCAACATTTACTGTTCAGTTTGAGGAACCTTCATAAGCATGAATGAAGATACATTCCAGAAGATTCCAGTGTAACCAGGTGGTGGAAACGTTCACGTCTTTGCATAAGAAACAAACATGAACATGTGGAAATATGTTTGTTTTACACTAATCTGATACTCTTCTGAATATATCTGTGGTACTGACTTATTGAAATAACATTATATTATTTGGATTATAGACTTTTCATTTGTTTCCAAACTTTTGGGCTACCCTGTACAAAAACAAGGACACAAAACAACACAAAGCAATAACAGAAAACTGCACAAAACAACAGAAAACGACACAAAACAGGAAAACAAGATGAAGCGTTGACAGAAAAAAAACAGAAGAGCAACTGAAAACTAGAAGTTTTGCCAAACTTGGACCGCCCGGCGACAAAGATGACCCCTGTGACCTTGAAAATGAGGTCACGGTCACCAAATGCGAACTTGACCTGTGTCTTATTATGGTACAGCTGTGTACCAAATATGGTGAGGCTACATCAATATTTTATGGAGTTATCACACGGAAACCAAATTGTTACAGACAAACAAGCAAGCAAGCAAGACCATGCAGCTGAAAACAATACCTTCCGGAAAACGCAGTTTTGCCGGGCGGTAATAAAACAGCCACTAAAAACACAGCACAGAAAAGTGACTGAAAACACCATGAAACAGGAACAGAAAACGACAGCAAAAGGGAAACTGAAAATGAGACAAAATAGGAACAGAACAAGACCAAACATTATGTGGTTGTTCTGTTTCCATGGAGCTGCAGGACTTCAGATTGCAGAGAAAAAATAAAGAAAAGGGGAAAAAACGACCAGAGTCTGCTCCGACAGTTCAACGCCAACATCTACATTTAACGGACGTTTGTTTTGTTAAACGTGGAGTTCAGTGTTTTTTCTAACAGGTTGATCACCTGTGCCACTGAGCATGCTCAGTAACGTCCTGTCTGTCTGTATCTGCAGCTCGGCCGCCATGTCTAAAGCGACGGTGAAGAAGCTGCACTGGCGCTCCAAGGTACCGACCGTCCTCTAGCTCAGCCGTCCGTCCGAGCGTCCCTCTTTGGCTCTAACTCGTCCTCGTGTCGCTGCAGGTGCAGGAGAGTTTTGTCCCTCTGGGGGGCACCGGCTCCGGGGAGCTGGGGCTGGCCATCGGGGGCGGGGCCGACTACGGAGAGTTCCCCTTCGTCACCGCCGCCCCCGGGGGCGGGGCCACTGTGAGCGACATCATCTTGGAGATCGGGGGACGCCCGTGTTGGGGATGACCCTCGGTGATGTCAGAGGAGTCCTCAACTCCTGCCCCCATCCAATCAGAATCAAGACCGTCTCACCAGGTCAGGAAGGATTTATTTACTTAAATACATACTTAATGTGTAAATGAATAAACTGTGATGGTTTTTTTATCAACGGATTTAGTTGGTTCACTTCATAACTGACATGTATAGAAGGCCGTTTCTGTCAGCGCACAAAAGTAAAATTCTGTTTTAAATGATCTGTTAGAAAAAGGAAATTTTGACATATATTTTTAATTTCACTCATTTTATTTTCACTTATTTCAGAATTTTGCCACACAAAGTGAAAACAGTACTTTTTATTTTTTATTTTTAGAATTTTCAGACATAAAATTAAAAATTCATTGTAATAACATTGAATAATTTGGATGTGTGAAGTTAAAAAAATGTTTGTATAATTTTTATTTTATTAATTTACCACATTAAGTAAACAAACAAAAACAAATCTAGATTTATAATATATTTATAAGATATTATAAATATATTATATATTCTAAACATAATATATACAAATATTTTATATCTATAAGATATTATAAATATAGAATATTATATATATATTATATATATACATATATGTATTTATACATATATAAATAGATTTTGTTAGAATAGATTTTGTTCGAACTTTTTTGTCATTTTTTCTGTTACAGGGTAAAATGAGTGCTGAATAAACAAGATAATTATAATACAATAATAATAATAATTGTTATTATTATTGTATAACGCTTTTCAAGACACTCTCAGAATGTTTTCCAAAGTAGGTAGAAACACAAAAAATGAAATAAAATAAACAGAATACAGTGGAGAAAGGAGGATTTATGAGTACAAATGTCACATGCAAATTAAAAAAAAAATTCTACTTTCAATGTCAATAAAAGTAACTTTTGACTCATATTTATGATGTCACATCATTGTGACATCACCTCCTCTCTGTGTGTGTGTGTGTGTGTGTGTGTGTGTGTGTGTGTGTGTGTGTGTGTGTGTGTGTGTGTGTGTATGTGTGTGTGTGTGTGTGTGTGTGTGTGTGTGTGTGTGTGTGTGTGTGTGTGTGTGTGTGTGTGTGTGTGTGTGTGTGTGTTCGTTCCTCAGGTTCGTCTCTGTGTAAAGACCTCAGGTTGTACCTCAGTAAGTGTTTCACTCCAGGATCCATGGACAGTCAGCTGCAGCAGCTCATCAGAGAGAACCTGTACCTGCGTGCCGTACCCTGTAAGACTCAACTGGACACACACACACACACACACACACTTATACACACACCTGGATACTCACACCTGAACACACACAGAGTTCCATTTTTGTAGTGTTTTGCACAAATCAAATGTGAAATTAGTGACATGTGTGCAGTGATGACGGTGTCACAGAAAACAGACAGAGTGAGACCTCCTTTCTCTGTCCCGTCCCTCGCTGATGACATCACGGCATCCTCCTTGCAGGTACGACCCGGCAGCCTCGGGACGGAGAGATCTCAGGTGTGGACTACAACTTCGTGTCCATCGAGGAGTTCTTCTCTCTGGAGGAGTCTGGAGCTCTGCTGGAGAGCGGCAAGTTCAAAGGTAGGAAACGGAAATGTCGTACCGGCCCTTTAAGAACACCTGTCCATGTCGTCTGCATGCTACAGCCAGATTTTACAGTGTGGAGGAAACCTGGCGCTGGTGTTTTTTTATAGTGTTTAGAAGGAAAAGAGGATTTTGTGTCTCTAATCCTTGAAAAACTAAACCTGCCCCTCCACCTCCCACATTAATCTGAAGGATTAAAGGAGCTAAAATAGAAACCGAATTCACACATTAAAAAGTGACGCTGCACTCTCACCGATCAGCTCTTAATTTGGCGGGTTTATTCTGTTCATTTACTGCTGGACACCTTTCAGAGCAAAAGCCTGTCGAGTGATTTTACATGATCAGTCAGCTGCTTATCCTCCTCATCTAGACGTCTGATTGTCTGCATGACAGGAGAAATTAACAACTAGTGCATTTGGACACACAACGAGAGAAACAAAACAACAACAAAGTGACACAAAATGACCACAAAGACAAATGACGACCACACATAGATGCAAAATAAACAATGAAGTCACACATTGTTACCATGAAGGCACAATAAAAAAAACATAAATGGATGAAAAATGATCACAAAGACACAAAAAACTATCACAAGAACATGGAAAACCACCACAAAGACACACAAAACTGCAAAGAGACACAAAACAACCAAAAGTGACACAAAACGACCACAAAGAGACACAAAACAACCACAAATAGACACAAAACAACCACAAAGTGACACAAAACGACCACAAAGAGACACAAAACAACCACAAATAGACACAAAACAACCACAAAGTGACACAAAACGACCACAAAGAGACACAAAACAACCACAAATAGACACAAAACAACCACAAATAGACACAAAACGACCACAAAGAGACACAAAACAACCAAAAAGTGGCACAAAATGACCACAAAGACACAAAACAACAAAAAAGGGACAAACACCACAAAGTGACACAAAGAACCACAAAGTGACACAAAAGAACCACAAAATGACAAAAAACTACCACAAAATGGCCACAAAGAGACACAAAACAACCACCAAAGATGCAAAACATCAAAAACTGTCTAAACTGAGCTCGTTTTAGACCATATTTTTCACCTTTTGCTTCCTGTTTCTTCGTCCAATCACAGGGAACTACTACGGGACGCCCCGCCCCGTCCACATCGGCCCGGAGAGTCCACCAATCACGTACCAGGAGCACCGGAACCTGCTGAGGAACTTCAGGACGAGGAGCAAGTCTCTGAGCAACCTGGAGAAGGCTGTGGAGGAAGGAGACAACAGCGAGGAGGACAGCGGACTCTCAGGTACACCACACCCGCCTCAGGCTACCTGCACAGGTACGGAAGTCTAAAGTAACTAACCTCTCTGCCTGCAGGGTCGGCCGGAGCCCCGCCCACCACCCTGCCTCTCAGCCAATCCTGGGAGTCGGCGGCAGGAAGTCGAGAGGGAACGGAGAATGGAGTGAGGGCAAGAGGAAGAGGAGTAGGAGGAGGAGGAGGAGGAGGAGGAGGAGGAGGTCCGCTGCCTGAGAACTGGGAGCTGGCCTTCAGTGATTCAGGGGAGCCCTACTACATAGAGTGAGTGATCAATAATCAGTAAACATGTCAATTATCAGACTGTTCTCATCCTGCTGTCAGCTGAATTAAACCATCTGATCTGACTGCTTGGAAAATATAATCAGGAGATCTGAGGACACTGTACCAGAGTTTGAGCCGAAAATTAGACTTTTTGTCAATGGAGTTTGGTACATGGAAATAATTTAGTAGTTAAAATGCAAATCAGCTGAGCGACTGATCAATTTATTTTAGTTTGATTCATTTAATGAGTCAGTTTTTCTTAACTTTGAAGTCAGATGACATTCAGGAAGCTATGATGTCATCACTGAGTGTTTCCTGTATTCACAAAATAAAAACTTCACCTAACACACCAAAGAAGGTAGAAAAAACGCTGAATTTAGACCTGGTCATACTGATAGATTACAGTGATGACGATGATGATGATGATGATGATGGTGATGGTGATGATGATGATGATGATGATGATGGTGATGGTGATGGTGGTGATGGTGGATGGTGATGGTGATGGTGATGGTGATGATGATGGTGGTGATGGTGATGGTGATGGTGGTGATGGTGATGATGATGATGATGATGGTGATGGTGATGGTGATGGTGATGGTGATGGTGGTGGGTGGTGGTGGTGATGGTGATGATGATGATGATGATGATGATGATGATGGTGATGATGATGATGGTGATGGTGATGGTGATGGTGGTGATGGTGATGATGATGATTGATGATGAAATGAATGGTGATGTGATGGTGGTGATGGTGATGGTGATGGTGATGGTGATGGTTGATGGTGATGGTGATGGTGATGATGAATGATGGTGATGGTGATGGTGATGGTGGTGGTGGTGATGGTGATGGTGATGGTGATGGTGATGGTGATGATGGTGATGGTGATGGTGATGGTGATGGTGATGTGATGATGATGATGGTGATGGTGATGGTATGGTGATGGTGGTGATGGTGATGGTGTGGTGATGGTGATGATGTGATGTGATGGTGATGATGATGATGGGTGATGGTGATGGTGGTGATGGTGATGGTGATGGTGATGGTGATGATGTGATGGTGATGATGGTGATGATGGTGATGATGATGATGATGGTGATGGTGATGGTGATGGTGGTGATGGTGATGGTGATGGTGATGGTGGTGATGGTGATGGTGATGGTGTGGTGATGGTGGTGATGGTGATGGTGATGGTGGTGGTGGTGATGGTGATGGTGGTGATGGTGATGGTGATGGTGATGGTGATGGTGGTGATGGTGATGGTGATGGTGGTGATGGTGATGGTGATGGTGATGGTGATGATGATGATGATGATGATGATGGTGATGATGATGATGATGATGATGGTGATGGTGATGATGATGATGATGGCGTCTCTTTATCTCAGTCATAACTCAAGACCACCAGGCTGGTTGGAACCCCCGAACTCACGAACAAAGAGTCGACGTCCCTGCACAGAACGTGAGGTTTATTTATTTACATTTTGATTAAACTCTGTTCCTTATTTTCCATCAAGTAGAGGGTGTAGCAGCAGCAGCAGCAGCAGGGGGCAGCACAGACTCACAGAGGAAGTCCTGCTGCTGAATCCAACTCTAAACAAAACCCTCCTGGTCTGACCCGGTCCCGGTTCTGTCCTTTGTCTGTCCTCTGTCTGTCCTGGTTCTGACCCAGTTCCATCCTGGTTCTGTCCCTGTCGTGACTCGGTTCTGTCCTGGTTCTTCACCTGGTTTTGTCCTCTATCTGTCCTGATTTTAACCTTTTTTTTTTTAATCTTTTTATTGAGTGTTCTCTTTTTTTCATTAACAAAGAACAAAACAAACCAAAAATGAGTAAATAAAATAAAAATAACTCGGCAGCAGAGAAAATAAATAAAACAGGGGTTCACAGTATGTTCCAGTCCAGTGAGTTTAGTCCAGCCACCACTAACACAAAGTGTCAGTTAATAACAACGGCTTTGAATTACAGGAAAATGTCCCAGCTTCACAACACAAAATGAACCTAGGATGCAGTCTGTGTGAAGTTAGTTTTGTTTAGGGACCGGTAACGCAAATGTCCAAAACCCTTCAGGAGTGGGGTCATGTCAAAATGTATGGTTAAGCCTTTGTCCTAAGGAAGTATGCCTTAGTACCTTCTGTGTACCGGTCTTCAAGTTGTCGGAGTGTAGTTGGAAATCCGAATTTTTAAAAATTTGTTTTTCTTAGCTAACATAAATGGAGGATTTCCACCAACTTGGAGTGGTTTTGTCTCTGGCATTGTCCACTTTCGCAGCTAGAAGACACTGAAAGGTTGAAAGCTCCAATCATCAATCCATCAAGTGACTTGACTTCGTTTTTAACGTCAGTCCAATATTTTTGTATCCTGACACATTTCCAGAACATGTGTGCGTATGTACCCATTTCAGAGTCACATTTACCACAATATGGAGAGCTTGACCGAGCTTGCTTCTCATCAGAGGTGTAAGTGGAGTCTGTGTAATATTTAAATTATGTTTCTCGATCAGAGTTTGCCACCTAACCATTTTACGTGTATTTTTCTATCAATGAAATCCATTTGATCTTCACTTATTACTTCTCCTAAGTCAATTTCCCATTGCCTTTTAAGGCTGGTCGTCGTAGATATCATAGTTGACAAAAATGTTTGATATATGTACTTAATAAACCTTTTCGGTTTCTTGTCAGTGACAATGCGCTCTAAAAATGATAAAATCGGAGGTTGTATTGATTTTGGATGATTTTTAACCTTGTTCTAACTATGTTTCTGACTCGGTTCTGTCTGGTTCTGTCCTCAGTCCCAGACTTACGGAGCAGCCCAGCCAGCTGAAGGGTTATTCCATCCACACTCGTCTTCTTCTAAAGGACCTCGAGGCTTCGGCTTCAAACATTGTCGGAGGAAGTCGACCTCGAGAGTTTTCTGCAGGTTTACAAGCGTTACACCTGGAGGACCACCCTGCTCTGAACACAGGTATACAGAAAATACACTGTTATACTACTACTAATACTGCACACCTGGAGGTTTGCTTGCACTCAAAACAAGTATTACTACCAGTAACTACTATGACTACTACTACTACAGTACTACCACTACTACGAGTAGTACTACTAGTACTACTTACTACTAGTATTACTAGTATTACTCTCTACTATGAGTACTACTACTGATATGACTATTACTACTACTACTACTACTACTACTAAGTATTACTATTACTACTGCTAATACTAGTATTACTATTACTACTGCTAATACTAGTATTACTATTCCTCTACTACTATAACTATTACTACTAGTACTACTACAGAAGGCTGCCTGCTCTGTTGAAGCCTTAAATGTAACATTTTTTGAATGGAGTCTGGTTCACAGAAACAAGTTCATTCTTGTGATGCATCGTTTCCTCACTCAGTGCTTGTGTTTTAGACGTTCAGTGAACCTAATGAGTCGCTGTTTCTTTACTTTAAAGTCCAGGAAGGTGCGACATCATTACTGAGTATTTCTCATGTTTGTGAAACTGATGGATTCCATAAGCTGCCAGAGCAGGCAAGAAAATCGCTAAATTTAAACTTAAAGAGATTCCAGCTTAAATACATACTCCGTCTCTCTCTGTGTGGGGATTACAGTCCAGTTTTGGTTCTCAGCTCTTTATTTCTCTCAACAATCTCATGATCTACCACTAATCCGCACAAACACACTCTTTAATCTGTCGGGCGGCTCACGTGCTCCGAGGATCAGCAGGAAAATATGGAAATGAAACAACCTGAGCCAGGAAGCTGTCAGTTTGCATGTTTGTATGGGACGTAAAAATGCTGTGAGGCATCAACCTGAGTTGTATTTGTTCCTGCAGCTGACATCCTGGTCTACATCAACGACTCCTGTGTGCTGGGTCGCTCCCACAAAGAGGTGGTGGAGATGCTGAAGTCGGTGCCGATGGGCCAGAGCGTGGACGTGGTGCTGAGGAGAGGATACCCGATGCTCTACAACCCCGACGGCTGTCCGAAGCAGAGTCTGGAGACGGTACGACTCCCTGATTCCCTGTAATGCACCACCAGACATGCAGAGTCCATAAAAACCAAAAAAACTCTCCTCTGTTGGATGACTTCTCCTTTTATCACTTCTGAGCTCTGAATCAGGATCAGTTTCATTTGGCATTTTGGACAAGAATTTACAAAGAAAAACAAAAAGACTCGGGTTTTTCTCATGAATCAATGAAGCTTTTGCTATTTTGGTGAGACAATAATTTGTTTTTTGAAATTCCGGTTCAATAATATCCAGGTGTTAAACAAAACAACCACAAAGAGACACAAAACGACAACAGAGACAAAAACTGATCGACATAAAACGACCACAAAGAGACAGAAAACTACCACAAAGGGACACAAAATGATCGCAAAGAGACACCAAAATGACCGCAAAGAGACACAAAACGACTGCAAAGAGACACAAAATGACCACAAAGAGACAAATCAATCACAGAGACACAAAACAACTACAGAGACACAAATAATGAAAATTAATAGATGCAAAATGACCACAAAAAGACTCAAAACTCTAAAGAGACAGAAACATCTACAAAGAGACAGAAAATGATCACAAACACCAAGGGACATCCTAGTTCAATAATATTCAGGTTTTTGACATGTTGGTGCAGTAATATTTAGGTTTTGATGTACAGATTCAACAATACCAAGGTTTGTACAGCATAATTCACAATATGACGAACCAACCTCCTTTTCTAGACATAGATTGGTGCAGTAGGTGGCTATATGTACCTAAAAGTTGATCGAGGTGGTGCTGGGCGTGCTCGTAGCTGAACTTTCATTTCAAAAAGTGACGTAATCGTCGTCACTTTCTTGTGAAGCCGTAAGGGAGAAGACTTTTACAGAATTGTGATGAGGGGTTTAATGCTAATCGTCTTGACGTTCAAACAGCATACATTAAGAGCAGAGCATTAGATGTCAGTGCTTGAAATGTAATATAGTATTCATGAAATGTGTTATAATGAGAGTATAACCATCTTTGACTGCAGATCATAGTGTTTATTCTACCTTAAAATGAGAGCAGCCACCATTGTTCTATTCAAAGCCAAACACTCTACAGAGGGACTATTTTCACACTGAAGTTATGATGACCGTAGTTTCACCTCCATGCTTGTAAACTCGACACATTACACCTTCAACTTTTTCTCTACCTTCCTGTCTGACACTCCTTCTACAGCCACAGACTCCCAGCGAACCCTCCAACCAGAACCGAGGCCTGACCCACCTCACCTACAGCTGTACGCTGGACTCCACGGCAGCACGCCAGGTCAGAGTGACCACGAAGCTCCACAAAACAAGTTTATCTGTCATACTTATTTCATTCTGACGCCAATCTACTGTCTCTTTCATTCTTAAATCCAGGACCGGCACAACCCGCCTTCCTACGCCACTCAGCCAATGACAAACGGACTGGCAGGCCCACCCACCCCAACATCTTCTGACCCCCGCTCGGCCACCACCCCCTCCAGAGAGGACGCCGCCCAATCACAGTGACTCTGACGGTGGCCTGTCCAACGCTGGAACCCGAAGGTAAGCGCTAGCATGAGCAGTGTTAATATTTACAGTTAATATTTACAGTGTTAGCATGATAGCAGTGGTCGTATGTACTGAGGGTCACTCAGGCTGATTGATGGGTGGACAGTGGAGATTTAGAAAAATAAAGATAGTCCGTGATGGTGTTTCCTTAAGGTATTAACTTAGAACCACTGCTGTTCTCTAATTTTTGGCCTGATTTTTTAAAAAAACATTTCACATTTGCTTGTCTAAATACAAGCATTGATATTGCAAGATGTTGTCTTGTGTGTGGTGTTTTTTTAAAAACTGACAGTTGTAAAATGCTTGAAAAACACAAGATAGCCTAACCAGTTCCGTCCTGTACACCCAGCACCAAAGGTTCCTGACCCTTCAGACAGTACTACCTAGACAATAAAGCTGCCCATTCTGGACTGTTTGGACCTCATTTACAGTCTGGTTCCTCCTGTGGAACCTCAGAAAGAACAGGTCTGTGGATCCCAGGGAAGGCTTCATACCTTTTAGAAGGTTACTACCTCACGAGCAGGAACTGGTCGGACTTCATTTAGAGCCTGGATTGTAGAGTGGAATCTCAGGTAAAATTGGAGTCACCAAAAGTCTGTGGTGCCTGTGAAAGTTCCTCATATTTCCAGATGGCACTACTGTCTGAACTATTTAGGGGTAAAACGCTCTTCCTGAAACTTGATTTAGTCCTTTGGTCCTCTGGCTGAACCTCAGGATGAACACAACAAAGACCTCTAATGATCCTCAGTCCTCAGACAAATTCCTGACCCTTCAGAAAGTATAATCTCCTAAACAGGAACAGAGTGCGGTTCCTCCTGTGGATCCTTGTTTAGAACATAAAGAAAGACCTCTAGATGTCCTTAGTCCCCACTCAAAGTTCCTGACACTAGAGTCCAGGTAAAGTTCAAGAATTTTCAGATAGTACTGCCTCCGAAGCAGGAACTGCTTAGGTGTAAATCTGTCTCCTGTAAACTTAATTTAGACCCTGTTTTCTCTGGTGGATTCAGGTAGAACAGGAACCTGTAAACATCCTCAGTCCTCAGGAAAGATTTCTTACCCGTAAAATACCGGTACTTCCAGCTACTTGGAGGTGAAACTACCTCTTGTGAGCTTATTTAGAGTCTGGATTCTCCAGTGGATCCTTTGGTAGAACAGGAACTTCTTTTAGCAGTAATCTCAGGCGTACTCTTGCTGATCTGTTGAATTTTGTTTTGTGTCTTCTCACCCTCCTCACAGGTCGTCTCTGAGTCGCTACAACAGCAGCACTCTCCCCACCTTCTCCTCCTCCTCCTCCTCCACGTCAGAGCTCCAAGTCCTCAGAGAGCGACCTGTCCACATCCACACTTCCCATGTTCTCCTCCCACCACTCCCCAACACGTCCTCATCCTCCCACACTTTGTCCAAACTGCCCCTCTCTCAGCCTGAGACGGGCCTCCTCCAGAACTCCACCAGCTCCTCCAACACCATCAACAACAACCCGTCCTCCTCCTCCACACCTACTGGACCTCCTGTGCAGCGCCCACCGATGCCCCAGACCTCCCTTGCCCTGACCCCTCCTAGAGACATCCCTCCCTGTGGTTTTAACGGTTGTCCAGCCAATCATCAAGCGCCCTCCCCGGCCTCAAGGGGAAACCCAGGGACTGGTGCTGCCCCTTGGGGCTGGGTCGCCCAGATCGGGCCTCAGTGGAGAACTTGTGCCGGTGGCCCTCGGGCGCAACGAGGGCGGGGGGCTGGGGTTCAGCGTGACAGCTGGAGGACAAGGAGGTCAGCATGCGGTGGTGAGACGGGTTTGGGATCGGAGGCAGTGCCCCTCGTTGCAGCCAGGAGATGCTATTGTGAAAATCAATGGAGCAGATGTGCAGAGCCTCAGTTTCTCCCAGGTGAACGATTATTACTGATCCAACATCCAGCCAGGATCAAGGTAGCTCCAATAAATATGAGACAGTACACTCTTCCAAGTTGAAAAGTTTGGGATATTTTTTGGTGGGAAATGATTGATATTCGGTCCGTTTTTCCACGGTACCACAAAGCAGCCGTCATTATTTAAGTACATGAATTTAATGACATTTACATCGTACTAAGAACCTTAGTTTAAAAAAAATAACCATAAGTTTGTTTCCTTCCTCAGGTCCAGAGAGTTCTGCAGGAACACACCAAACAGGGAGAGGTGGTTCTGCTGGTCTACAGAGGAGGTACTACTGGACTTCACACTTCAGTTTCTGGCCCTTTTAGTCTTTGCGTTTATGCTGCAGAGCGGGATCCAACAGCTTTGGTTTGACAAGACCTCGTAGTGCACCAAAACCATGAAAAGTAGTGTTTACTGGACTTAGCTCCAGCTCTTTGATCATGTAGGACAATGGAGGTTTGATTTCCTAGCACATTCTGTTGTTCAGGAGGAAGAATGCTGCTAATGGACGAAGATATTGAGAGGACAGAGTGATTTAAGAGTTTAACCAGTCAGTGTCGAACTCTGCACACCAGTTCATCAGTATCCCCGTAGACTAAGTATTTTTTTTCACAACCAAAAACAGCCCAGATAGAGGTTGTATAGGGTGAATACTCCAGGCAGAACACACAAAAATGTTTGCAAGTTCTTCCAGTGGAAATGGCCTTATGTTAAACTGGAATAGCTTTCTCCAAAAACCACTTTACTAGGTACTTACAGTGCCATCCTGACATCCCTCCCAGACAGTTTAATCAGAGGTCACATCTTATTCCGGCATTAAAAATAACTTATCAACAGAAACACTGTCTAACTTTCACTCTGTCCTCCCCCAGGCCCTGTCTCTTCTCCAGTTGTCACCCCCAACCTGTACAAGCCCCTCCCATCCCCGCATGGTCCCACCACCCCTCTTCCTCCTCCCACCCCCACCACTTCAGCCGACTTGCCTTCAGCGTCCACGGGTGCCTTGGTGGGGGGCGTTCCCCTGCTCAGCCAGGCCGGCTTGGCCCTCGAGAGTCCCCAGGAGGGCCACCTACCAGCTCCAGGGAACCACCAAGGTAAGAAATCTATCATCAGTCAATAACTGATTCATTGGTTCTTATGAATAAATACAGCGAAGATCATTCCATATGCTGATACAGTACTTTTTACCCACGGACACTTGGCTGAAGTCCCCAGTCGACTCTATAAGTCATTACCCTCAGGATGAACACAACAAAGACCTCTAAAGGTCCTCAGTCAAATTCCTGACCCTTCAGAAAGCAGGGTCCCCTAAGCAGGAACTGTTTGGATTTCATTTAGAGTCTGGTTCCTTCTGTGGACCCCTTGTTTAGACAAGAAAAAAAGATCTCTAAATGTTCCTTCGTCCCCACGCAAAGTTCTTGACACTACAGAAAGTACTGTCTCCTGAACAGGAACTGTTTTGGACTTTATTTGCAGTCTGGTTCCTCCAGTGGAACTTCGGGTAAAACAGGAACTTCAAAAGATTCTTGATGTCTGGGTAAAGTTCATGAATCTTCAGACAGTACTGCCTCCGAAGCAGAACTGATTGGGCATAAATCTGTCTCCTGTAACTTCATTTAGACCCTGCTTTCTCTGGTCCTCAGTCCTCAGGAAAGACTCACCTGGACATCATTCCATATGCTGATAGTTATTTTTTACCCATGGACACATGGCTTTGGTCCTGTTTACATCAGCCACTCAGCACTACAACTGAAGTATCAGCAGATTCCAGAAGTCATTAATTACACAGCAGTCTTTGTCGTGGTGCCCCCATTGCTTACTATTCCTCCACAATACTCTCTGCATGTCAACGGGCCTCCTCATGTAACTACTGCAGATCTACAGTCTTCCATCTCATTAAAAAGCAAGATGTGACTACGACTCCTTGTATCCCAGGAGCCTCTCCTGCTCAGACGCCCAACGGGCCCCCAGCCTCAGCCCTCATCCAGAGCACCAGCTTCCTGGATTCAGTTCCGGTGACGTTGACCTTAGAGCCACGTGACCTGCTGGGCGTGGAGGAGAGCGGCCGGCGGCCTCCTCCAGCCAGAGAGGGTGGAGCTCTGGGAGCTATCGCCAAGGATGGGAGAGGAGGAGGCAGAGCCAAGACGATGGAGGTGGAGCTGAGGCGGCGGCCAGGGGAGGGCTTTGGATTCGTCATTGCCTCTCAGGAAGTGAAGCGGAGGTGAGTGCCAATAAATTACATCAAAACGTGATGTCGTTGGGGTGTCCAGTTAGCTCAACAGGTTGAGCAGTCAAACCCATGACAGCGCTATAGTCTCCAACCAATGTTGTGGTCTGGGTTCAATTCCAGCTCATGGTCTTTTTGTTCTCCCCTACTTTCCTGTCTGCCTCTCTACTACCCTATCGAATATAGCCAACAAAAGGCCAAAAAAATAACTTTAAAAAAAGTGATGTTGTTGTTATGCGACATCAAGCTGCTTACATTATAGCGTCATGCCTACATGTGTGTGATATTACACATGATTGGCCACAACTAATTTCCTATAACTCTGGTGTAAACTGCTCAGAAAACGTCCTACAAGTATAATTTATAAAGAGAAACGGAGAAGGTGTTTGTTGTTGTATTTAAATTGGTTGAAGCTGTTGGAGCCTACAGTGCAACAGGAAAACATAAAGTACGTAAGCGCCATCTTGAGGCTGAACTGAGCTCCTGCAGTTAATTTGATGTCGTTCCATCACATGGCTTTCTCCAAATTTGACTCTGTCTGAGGAAATCAGTCTCTTCATTTATTAATTTGCCCACTTGTTAGCTTGCTAAATGCTTCGCCCTGGTGGCATACACAGCAGCAGTGTCCTCATGGTTGACATTATGATTTAACACAGAGCATCTGGTGCACAAACTTCTTATGTTGTAGTTATAGGTTTCGTGAGTTCCATTTTAAGACTTTAGTTGTGTCCGTTTCTACCATATTTTCACCTCTGGAGGCGTTGTCATGTATACGCAGTCTGTTGGATGAAAACTGATCCTATTGTGGCTGTAATGGTTTCTGTTGCCTCCGGGGGGCAGCAGCTCTGTGTTACTGGTGGAAGAAGTACTCATTTTACAGTAAAAGTAGTAATAAAGCAGAAGAAATATGATGGAATCAGATGTGTGATGTGGAGGAAAGCAGCTGAAGGGTAAGATATTTATACTGGTTAAATAAGTGATTAGTGTGGACATCATTGTTGAGAGAATCAGAGTAAAAAGCAGCAGGATTATGATATGAAACAAAATGTGTACGGCTAGAATGATAAAAAAAAATGCTGAATATTATTTTATATCAAGAAAAGATCTCCATGTGCGAGTGAAGATCTGACAGTTGAAACTAAGCACAGTTGTCTCTTTTTGCTGCAAACATTTTGTTTAAAAAGATCAAAGCAGATATGGATAACACACAGAGTCTAAACTCAAACCCCTTTTATCAGGATGATGCAGCTGGACAGTTTGTTTCTGTCAGCTGTTCATCTGGAACCTTTCTGTTCGTTTTGGTTTTTATGTTTTAGAAAAGGAAGTTTTGTAAAACTGCCTTGTCTGCTGATGCCACATCAGAGGGCAGGATGGCACACAGAAAACTAGAAAATAATGAACTGGAGCACGAAGATACAAATACAAAGACAGAAAATTACTGAAGAAAAACACAGAATTACCACAAAGACACATAAAACAACCAGAAAGAGTCACAAAATAACCTTAAGAGACACAAAAAGACTGCAAAGACACAAAACAACTACAAAGAGACGCAAAATGACAACAAAGTGACATAAAACGACCAAAAAGAGATGCAAAACAACCAAAGAGATGCAAAACAGCCACAAAGAGACGCAAAACAACCACAGACACAAAACGACCACAAAACGACCACAAAACGACCACAAAACGACCACAAAGACACAAAACGACCACAGAGACACACAAAACAACCACAAAATGACCACAAAACTATCACGAAGAGACACAAAATGACCACAGAGACACAAAACAACCACAAAACGACCACAAAGACACAAAACGACCACAGAGACACAAAACGACCACAAAGACACAATGTTTTACTAGAAGTACATGTTGTAAACTTGTGTTGTCGGAGCTCCAGATATCAGACGATGATGTTAAAGCTTCCAAACAGCAGCGGTTTGTTTCCTCCGTCGTGTTCATCGGCTCGTCCTACAGTTCAGTGGAGATGTTTCACCTCCAGCAGCACCTGAGCTTCTGTTTGTTCAGCTGCACTCAGCTGGAATCATCAGGTGAACAAGCAGCCCTCGAACGCACCACCGCCTCCCCTCCTCCCCCTTGAAACACTACAATCCTCTCCACTGTTGGCCTCCTCCCCCTTCGGTGGGGGAGTTTCTGAGGACACACCCCCCAACACTGACTCTCTCTCTGCAGCTCAGAGCACGGTCAGTGTCGATCGCCCGCCGACAGAGGAACAGCCTGCCTCAGACAGAGAGACAGACAGAGACAGACAGAGAGACAGGAGGACAGAGAGACAGACAGACAGAGAGACAGACAGGAGGACAGAGAGACAGGAGGACAGAGAGACAGACAGACAGAGAGACAGACAGGAGGACAGAGAGACAGACAGAGAGACAGACAGAGAGACAGACAGACAGACAGAGAGACAGGAGGACAGAGAGACAGACAGACAGAGAGACAGAGAGACAGACAGAGAGACAGACAGAGAGACAGACAGACAGAGAGACAGACAGAGAGACAGGAAGACAGACTGATTGTGTTCGTTGCTGGTCCTGGTTCTTGTCTTGCCTCTTGCCCTGGTCCTGGTCCTGCTTCTTGTCCTGGTCCTGGTTCTTGTTCTGGTTCGTGCCCTGGTTCTGACGGACGGTGTCATCATGTTTGGAGCGGCTGCAGTCGGCTCTGAAAAACGGTCAAAGACTCCAAACGTAAGTCCGACTCACTCTGTTTGGATCTTAGTTTACCTCAGAGGTTCTCTGCAGTTCACCTGACGTTGTTCCGTGTTAAAGTGTTTAGATCTGATTCAGAGTAAATAACAACAAGCCGGAGGGAGTCACTGTAAACCTGAAGGGAACTGCTGGTCTCTAAGAAAAAACTGGAACTTCTGCTAAATATGCTGAGATGGACGAGTGGCTGCAGAGGGAAAATCTAATGCAGCTGATGAGGATAACGAGATGTCAATGACTTTAGCACTTCATCTAAAACAGACACAAAACAACTATGACACACAAAATTACACAAAATAACTACAAAGAGATGCAAAAAAAAGTATAGAAAAAGACACGCAGAAAAGAATGCAATGCAAAGACAAAAAAAACCAGAGAGAAAGAGACACAAAGATACACAAAACAACCACAAAGACACACAGAATAACTACAAAGATACAAAAAGTAACTGCAAACAGACACAATATAACTACAAAGAGACACAAAATAACTACAAAGAGACACAACAAATAACTACAAAGAGACACAAAAAATAACTACAAAGACACAACATAACTACAAAGAGACACAATATAACTACAAAGAGACACAAAAATAACTACAAAGAGACACAAAATAACTACAAAGACACAACATAACTACAAAGAGACACAATATAACTACAAAGAGACACAACAAATAACTACAAAGAGACACAAAAAATAACTACAAAGACACAACATAACTACAAAGAGACACAATATAACTACAAAGACACAACATAACTACAAAGAGACACAATATAACTACAAAGAGACACAACAAATAACTACAAAGAGACACAAAAAATAACTACAAAGACACAACATAACTACAAAGAGACACAAAACAAGTATAGACACAAAATAACTACAAAGACACAAAATAACTACAAAGAGACACAAAATAAAGACAAACAGAGACACATTAGCTACAAAAAAAACATAAATAAAATGTAAACAGCCACAAAGAGATTAAAATTGACGAGACGATGAAAAAGATGCAAACAGACACAACATGACCACAAACAGGCAAAAAGAGCAAAGAGAAACTCAATAAAAATGGTAAAAATGCAAATTATCTAGAAAAAGTTGCAAACAGACACAAAGTAACTACAAAGAGACACCACTACAGAGTCAACACCTTCCAGACCAGTACCTCCGTCTGCTGCATTAAGACTTTCTGTTTCCATTAAACTAACTCACATATTTATTCTAAATCCTCCTGACTGGACTGGATGTGTTCCACTACAGGAAACATCAAACTGTTCACCAGATATCTGCCAGTAACAGCTGGTCCAATGTTCAGACAGCTGATCGGCTTCAGTATTGATCGTGTCGGTCTGTGATCGGTCAAATAAACACTGTAGACCTGTTTATTCATCCTCTTTCCCTCCTCGCTCTTTATCAGCTCCCAGGAATGTCTCAAATATTTTCACCTCATTGAAGCTATCCACAGTTGTGTGTGTGTGTGTGTGTGTGTGTGTGTGTGTGTGTGTGTGTGTGTGTGTGTGTGTGTGTGTGTGTGTGTACTCTACCTCTGTGAGGACCACTGTGAGTTTCGGTTAGACGTCCTGTTCTGTCCTCATCAACACAGAGCTTTCAGAGTTCAACTTCATGTACTAAGTCCATCGGTTCCTCACAAATGTAGAAGTTCTGGCACCTGCTCTGATACAGAAACACATGACTGCTCAGGATTACAGGATTATTCCACCAAAATATGAAATGAGTTCACTGAGACACAAACTAAACCAATTTTTCAGGAACTTAACAACAGTTAGAGGTATTTTTTGAAACAGAAAAACAGTTTACACACAAATAAGTTACACTTTTATTGAAATTAATGATGATGTATGGCGATTACAGTTCCACCAGGAGGTATCTTGATGTGTAACTGCTCGTTTTAGTTATTTAATTTGCTAGATAACACACTTCAAGAAGCTAACTGGACCTAGAAGCTAACTCGTAACTAACTGGACCTAGAAGCTAACTCGTAACTCCTAACTTGTCGCTGACCTATACTAAGAATTTGTCTTCAATGACAAAATGAAGCTACTTTTAACGGTAGCAAGACCATTAGGCTAACTCTTAGATAACATGACCATATAGCTAACACTGCAACTCACAGGATCTATACCTTAATTCATAATGTAAGTCGACCTGAAACTAACTTTGCCATATTTCAGTTAAGCCAATACAAATATTTAAACAGTAATTAAGCAATAAATTTGAGGCATTTTTGAATAGTTTCTGTATAAAATGGAGCTCTGTTGCTTGGATAAACTTGGTGTGGCAAGCAGCAAAATACTGAATATCACCTGAAGAAGAATGCAAACAAATCAGGAGAGTTTGTCAAAGTATTTAAAACAACAGCTGACAGCTCATAAAATGTTATTTTTTTAATTGGAAGTACTTTAATTCTACATTTATTATCACTAATAATTAGTATAAACAGGTTTAATTATCCTGTTGTTACAGCACTAAACAGCAGAAACATCCTAAAATAAAAGAAATATTTTCCTTCTGAGTACTCATTTGTTCCTAAAACCTGAGTAATGCAGGAAAAATACACACCTGGAGAAAGTTTCCAACATGCAGAATTACACATAAAAACGTTCATTCTGTTCTCACTGTTGGCATTTTGTCATTATATAAAAAACTGTGTGTGTTATGTAACATTAAGCCTGTTAAACTCACCAGAGCTGACTGATGGAGCTCTGACGGTCGCTCTGTTTGTGTCCAGATGTGCCGTCGGTTTCCAGATGTGGCTCACGGTGGGTTAACCCTCAGAGCCCTGACACCATTTCTACTGTTTGCCCCTTGTCCTGTCTAATACATAAATACTGCTTGACACGTAATATGCAAGTGTCATTTTTAATTCATCATTCTAATTTTTATGGGCTGCTTCAGATTACGCACCAATAATTTCTGATATCTTGAAATGATCTTTAAATAATGAAGATGATCACTAGTTATATTCAGTTCTTCAGCTATAAAAGCTTGTATGGTTCAGAGAAACTGTCAAGTCAATTATTTAAATTTATACTGTCTTTAATTCGACATGGTCCTGGAACAAACAAAGCTCCAGAAAACACTGAACTGAACTGGTTCAGGTTGGATACCAGGTTCATCTCTGCGTGCCAAAGACAAATTCAGGTTAGCTTAGCATGAAGACTGGAAGTAAAGGAGAAACTGCTGGCCTTGGTCTTTAAAAAAGATGAACAGCTTCCTGTTGTTAGCTGACCAGATAGTTCATCCTGTGTCCAACTGTAACCTAGAAGCTAACTGGTAGCTAACTGGACCTAGAAGCTTATTGGTGGCTAACTGGACCTAAAAACTAACTCGTAGCTAATTGGACCAAAAGTCCACCTAAAAGTAGCTAATTGGACCAGTCCAGTTAGCTACGAGGCCAAAAGTATCAGTGTGTAGCTAATTGGATCTAGAAGGTAACTTTTAGCGAATTTGATGAAGACACTTACTTGTGGCTAACTTAAAGTAAAGTGTAAACTTGTAGCTAACTGGACGTAGAAGCTAACTTGTAGATAACTGGACCTAGAAGCTTATTGGTGGCTAACTGAACATGGAAGCTAACTTGTAGCTAACTGGACCTAATGTGTTAATTTGTAGGTAACTGGACCCAATGTGTTAACTTGTAGCTAACTGGGTGTAAAGTGTAAACTTTTAGCTAACTGGACGTAGAAGCTTACTGGTGGGTAACTGGACCTAAAAGCTAACTTGTAGATAACTGGACCAAAAGTGTTAATGTGTAGCTAACTGGATCTAGAAACTAGTCTAGCTAATTTGATGAAGACACTTACTGTTGGCTAACTGGACATAAAGTGTAAACTTGTAGCTTACTGGACCTAAAACTTTACTGGTGGCTAACTGGACCTAATGTGTTAACTTGTAGCTAACAGGACATAGAAGCTTATACATGGGTAACTGGACATAAAGTGTAAACTTGTAGCTAACTGGACCTAAAACTTTACTGGTGGTTAACTGGACCTAATGTGTGAACTTGTAGCTAACAGGACATAGAAGCTTATACGTGGGTAACTGGACATAAAGTGTAAACTTGTAGCTAACTGGACCTAAAACTTTACTGGTGGTTAACTGGACCTAATGTGTGAACTTGTAGCTAACAGGACATAGAAGCTTATACGTGGGTAACTGGACATAAAGTGTAAACTTGTAGCTAACTGGACCTAAAATTTATTGGTGGTTAACTGGACCTAATGTGTGAACTTGTAGCTTACAGGACATAGAAGCTCACTTGTAGCTAACTGGACCTAGAAGCGCATTGATGACTGACTGGACCTGAAGTATTCACTTGTCAATAAATGGACCTAGAGGCTAACTTGTAGCTAACTGGACTTAGAAGCTAACTTATAGTTAATCGGACCTGGAAGCTTACTGGTGGAAAACTGGACCTAGAAGCTAACTTGTAGCTAACTGGAAGTAGAAGCTTACTGTTGGCTAACTGGGCCTAGAAGCTGCTAACTGGATCTAGAGGTTAACTTGCAGTTACCTGGACCCTGAGCTTTGCCTCAGTTAGCTCAATCTAAAGCAGTAACTCCTAAGCTAACATGAACAAGAAGCTAACTCTAAGACACCTGAAGCGAAAAGCTAAGGCTAACTCCAAGCCAGCTGGATTTTGAAGCTGCCGATCCAACATGTAAACAGAATGACTTGGAGTGGTTTGGAGTTAACCTCTGCTTCTAGTCTTTATGCTAAACTAAGCTAAGCTAACTCTTCTCTGGATCTCTGAGATGAAACTATCATTCCTCTGAAACATCTGGAGACAGTTTCTAAATGTAAGTTTGTTCCATGGGAAGATAGTGAAAAACTATTTTTTTCTAGCTCTATGTTGTGTTTGAGTTTTCCTGAGGGTGTCGTGTGAACGAGTCGAGTGATTAGCTGAGCGGTTTTAGCAGGCTGAATGGGAAATGTTAAACTTTCTATTAATAGTAGCTGTAATCCATAATTCAGCAGACTGGCAGAGCAGAGTGTGTTTGACAAACTGGAGCGCAGGTGAGTCCAAGATTACTGTGTTGTGAAATTACAGAAACACACACTTAAGCTTGTAACACCCCAAATAACACTAATAATCAGCTCAGATCTGCTGCTGGTGCTGCGCTGACAGAAACTTTTTATCAGTAATTTAGGATTTGGTTTCCTAAACGCTGTAATTCAGTGTTAATGATAGTCTATGCAATTACAGCAGGTACCTGTGGTCATATTTGTTTAATGATTAGAAAGATCTGGGTTCATGAAAGGTGTTTTGTCAGTTTGGAGAGTTCTGAGTCTAAGATCTAAACAACATTTACTTCTTACCGATATCCAGTGGAAGTCGTGTCCTTCGGCTGGTTGAACAGATGTTCATGTTGAATACGCTTCAGTCTCTGTTAAAAACAACACAGACAACAGCATGCAAAATGTAATAAATGCAGTATTTTCTGAATGTGATCTCTCATTCTTCATTTGATAGCTCAACACCTCATCAATATTTTACACAATTAAAACATTCCACTGATATCTCCATTTCAAACACAAATGCTGTGTTTGAAGATCGTAAAATGAAGACACGTAGCACAGCTAGCTAATTATTAACAGCAGCTTTTACTGGCATTAACCAGCTTTTGTTGTCCTTTGATGGAATGAAATTACGATGACAGCAGATTTCCCTACATTGAAGTGGATAGGTCTCACGTGGTGGTGTGGTCTCCTTGTTGTTTCACAGCATCTTGTAGGTGCGTATAAAACTGTTAGCACATTGACGACACTTGAAAATCCTTGAAAATTCTCTAAATGAGGAAGTTGGTGTCTGGGTGGGTTCTTTTGACATCGATATGGCCCACAGCAGTTTTGATCCCCTTCGGCAGTTTCGGCATCTTTGAAAATTCTCTGAAAGAAGGACTCTTTGGGAAGATCGTAGCCAAGATGTAGATATTGTAGGCATTAAAGTTTTCTAAAGGAAGACCGTGTGTTTTGTAGAATTTGAAGATTTCGAGACATTGAAACAGTTTCTTCAATGGGATCTTCTGACAGAGCATCCAAGAAAGGAGTTTGGTTGGATCCTAGACCTTCAGGGCAGTGCTTAACCGATTGAAGGACACAGACAGAATCTGACGTATTTGACAGGATCTGATGATGCAGCATCCTTTAAAGTTCTCTAAAGAAAGGACCTGGTCTCTGATAGACTTTGAAGGTTCATCAATGGTTTGGCCCTCCTAGAAATGGTAGCTGCCAATGATCCTTCTTGACTTTGAGAAACAGCTCAGGTCTTTCATAATGTTTACGGATGAATATGTTGTTGCAACGACGTTCAGATTGACCTGGATGCAGAGAAACGCTCCAGAAACCTTGGTGCTTTCATGAAGAAGGGGTCTTTGAGGTTCCTATTGTTTGGTTTGAGATTTGGGCAGTTTGAGAGTTTGCCTTGCATCTGGACAGATAATACAGATGGTCTGAGAGAGGACTGAAGGTATCAGAGTGTGTTAAACTGGAACCGAACCTCTGAACTAGAGAGGGGTTCTGTGATACCACTTATCAGGTAATTATATTGCAGTCCTGACATTCCTCCTCAAGTACTTTCACCATTGTTGGGTCTTTGACGAGTCCTGAGTCATGTAATTTGGTTGTGAGAGTGAATACTTGGATCTTCAAATCAGTCAGAACTGAGGAAGCCTCTTCAGGCCTAGCAGCATTCTACTAAAGCACTTACAATTACTTTGATAGCTGACTGAAGCTAACTCGCAGCTGAAGGGACCAAGAGGCTAACTCTTAGCTAACAGGGCACAGACACTTGAACTTGTGCGCCCTCGATTTACCCAGAAGTTAACTTGTGGCTAACTGAACATAGAAGCTTAGTGGCTAACTGAACATAGAAGTTTATTGGTGGCTAACTGGACTTAAAAATGTTAACTTGTAGCTAACTGGACAGAGAAGCTAACTTGTAGCTAACTGGACCGAGAAGCTAACTTGAAGCTAACTGGAACTGGAAGCTAACTTGTAGCGAACTGGATGTAGAAGCTTACTGGTGGCTAAACTGGACCTAGAAGCTTACTGGTGGCTAACTGGAACTGGAAGCTAACTTGTAGCTAACTGGATGTAGAAGCTTACTGGTGGCTAACTGGACCTAGAAGCAAACCAAAAATGAATCTAAACAACATGAAAATACTTTTTCAATACATGATTTCTATTGTCAGGGTTGTTTCAGGACACTGTACCGTTAAGATGTCCTGATGAACATATTCCAGTAGTTTAGATCAGGATGCTGATGGAGGGAGAAGGATGAAGGCGGTTTTAGTTTGAGGGGCTGTCGGGCTGAGTTTTACCTCAACAGGTTAATATTTCATTGGCTTTCTGGAGTCAGAGAACTTGTGGTTGGAAGTTCTGTTTCAGCAAATGTTCTTATACATGATTCATAGAGGGAGCAGCAGAAAACGAACCCAGACCGACATCCCACAGAACGAGCTTCTGAGGAAACGACCAGAAACACACGAGATCAAGGACACGCAAGTGAAATGAAACAGCAGACATGTTGAACTGGGCTATTTGAGCAGAAACACTCAGCAGAGTCCGAGAATCTCACGGCATCTTTTCTCTCTTTGTGGTAATTTTTTGTCTCTTCCTGTCTCTTTGTTGACATTTTGCTTTACATTTTGGTTGTTCTGTGTGTCTGAGTAGTTGGTCATTGGTTCTGTTGTTGTTTTGTTGTCTTTGTGGTTGTCTTCTGTTTCTTTTTGATGGTTTTGTGTCTTTTTATGCTTGTTTTCTATCTTTTTACTGTTAAATTTTTGTCCAGTTTTTGTTTATTTGCACTTGCTTTTTGTCTCTTAATGGCATTTTTTGCTCTGTGGTCTTTCTTTCTCTTGGTTTTTGGCTTTGCATCTTTTTTGGTTGTTTTTGTGTCTTTGTGTCTCTTTTTTGACATTTTTGCATCTCTTTTGGTTGTTTTGTGTCTCTTTGTGGCTGTTCTTTGTTTTTTTTTTGTCTGTTGTCTCTTTGTGGTTTTATATCTTTTTGTGTTTTGTTGGTCATTTTCAAACTCATTTGCATCTTTTGTGTCTCTGTGGTTGTTTTCTATCTTTTTAGTGTTGCATTTTTTTGTGGCCATTTTGTCTGCACTTGCTAGGTGTCTCGTAAGTAAATCTTATTTTGTGGCCGTTTTCTGTTTCGTTCCATCTCTCTTTGGTTCTTTTGTGTCTCTTTGTGGTTGTTCATTGGTTTTCTTGTCTTTGTTGTTGTTTTTTTGTCTCTTTGTGTGTATTTGTTGACATTTTTAATTTCTTTTTGGTTGTTTTCTGTCTTTTTGTGGCCATTTTTGTCTGTTTCCCCTTTGTGTTGTGTCTTTTTGTGGACTT
The DNA here is from genome assembly GCF_021347895.1 of Acanthochromis polyacanthus. NCBI lineage: Eukaryota > Metazoa > Chordata > Actinopteri > Pomacentridae > Acanthochromis > Acanthochromis polyacanthus. The sequence continues at coordinate 3,563,215 of NC_067118.1, forward strand.
TTATTGGTTCTGGTGTCATTGTTTTGTTGTCTTTGTGGTTGTTCTTTGTTTCTTTGTTGTCATTTTTTGTGTTTCTATGGTCAGTTTGTATCTCAGTGGGCTCTTCTCCTTTCTTTTGGTTATTTTTGTCTGTTTGCATCTCTTTGTGATCATAAAACTTGGTTAGTTATGAAACCATTTTTACTCTACTCTTGTGTGTTTTGTCTAAAAGATGCAGTCTACGAGCGTTTACCGACTCTTAATATATTATCTCTGATCTGAAGGTAGTTCACGTGCACTTCAGAGGCTGCAGAGATCCACGAGGCTTAGCTCGTTAGCTTTTAGCATCTCTCTGGTGTAATGTCGACCGCATTATGGTTCACTTCATCTGCTGCTTTATTTATGATTTAACATCTCTGGTACTGAGGTCAGCTGTTGGCTGTGAACATTTAGCATCTTTTTGTGGTTGGTTTGTGTCTTTTTGTCGGGTTTTTGGGGATCTGCTCACATACCGTATTGGCCCGACTTATAAGACGATATTTTATTCTAGAAATCGTATTCTCAAAAATGGGGTCGAATTATAATCGAGGCCTAGATTGTCGTTACACATCCGCGCCACTAGATGGAGCTGGTGTTCTGCCGAAAAAAAGCACCCTGCCGAAGAATAAACTCCTGCCGTAGAATGCACCCCCTGGTAATTTACCCTAACCCTAACACACATTACTTTTAAGTAGCATCACAGTGAACGCATGCGAGCAGGATCTGGTGTAAAATGGAGCAACAACGCGACTGTCTTGAACAAAGGGGCTCGAAAACTGGACAAGTAAGCAAACAACAGAGGTGAAGTTATGATGACAACTTTAAATTGATGCTAATCGATGCGGCAGAGTCAGCAAACAACTGCCAAGCGGCCAAAAAAATATGGTGTGACAAAGTGCCACGCTCGACAATGGCGAGCACAAAAGAAGTACAGTTCTTATTAAATACTGCAGTACTGCCGTATTTCTTGATCTTAAATACCAGTAACATAGAATGTTATCTCTGTGTGAGTTTTCTACAATAATTGTACAATAAAAGTTGTTTTTGAGTAACCTTATTGTCTTCAACATATTTTTATTTTCCCAAAACAATGTTTGAAAAATAGGGGTCGTTTTATAATCAGAGTCGTCTTATAGTCGGACCAATACGGTATATATGTGTCACCATGGTGGTTATTTTGTGTCTTTCAGGTAATTGTCTGTGTTTTTATGATAATTGTACATCCCGACGTGGTTTTTCTGTCCCATTATGGTTGTTTTTTGTTTGTTTGTGGTTGTTTTATATCTCATTATCATTTATTAACTAGTTGGGACTTTAGGGGTCTTTTTATGTTCATTACACCTTCTTTTTGACACTGATTATGGCCTCTAAAATTATTTATACAGCACTCTGGTGTTGGTGTCAAAAAGATGCAGTAAAAAACAAATTACATTTGAGACATGAAGGTAGTTGACAAGGCTCGGCTAGTTAGCTTTCAGAAGCCTCTGGTGTAATTATGGTTCACTTGGTCTGCTGCTTTATTCATGAGTTAACAAGCTCTCAACTGAAGGCATCTGTTGTCTGTGAACATTTTGTGTCTTTGTGTGGTTGTTTATTGTCTTTTTGGTCATTGTTGCAAGTCTTTGTGGTCATTTTGTGTTTTTTTGCTGTTTTTTTTTTTTTTTGCCATTTTGCAGATCTTTGTGTGGTTGTTCACTGTGTTTTTGGTAATTTTGTGTCTTTTTGCAGTTTTTTACTATGTTTATTTGTAATTTTTACAAGTCTGTGATCATGTTGTGTCTTTTTGCAGTTGTTTATTATGTTTTTTTGCCCATTTTTGCAAGACTTTGTGGTCATTTTGTGTCTCTTTGAGGTTGTTCTTTCTCTGTGTTGTGACTTTTTGTGTTTGTAGGATCATTTTGCATCCCAGTGTGGTTTTTCTGTCTCTTTGTGGTTGTTTTATATCGCGTTGTCATCATTTATCATCTTTTCATGGCATTTTTGGGCCTCTTTGTGGTCATTTAACCTAATTTTTGTCTTCTGTATCCATGTAACAGCACTCTCATGTTGTTGTTTAAAGGGTTGGTGATTTTAAGGTGGTTCATGTGCATTCCAGAGGCTGCAGAGACCCACACAGTGAGCTTTTAGCATCTCTCTGGTTCACTTCATTTGCTGCTTTATTCATGATTTAACACACTTTGGCACTGAAGTGTTGAAGCATCAAAATTCCCGTTTTAACACCTAGAAGCAGGTGAATTCGCTCCAGCCAGCGTATGTCTCCATGTAGCTGTTGTTTCCTGGTGTTTCTGTCCAGACTAAATGTGGTTTTCCAGCCCTGTGAGGCAGCATGACGCTGAGCGAAGCTATGAACAGTCCCACGGATGATCTGACAGGTTTGGGTGGGTCTTTGTCTCTGCTGTCGGTCTGGATAACATCATCCTCCTCCTCCTCCAGCTGCTTCCTCTCCTCCTATCAAGTGTTTTTGTCTCTGTGCAGCTTCATGTTTCCTCCTCCACCGGCCGAACTCGTCCACATCGGTGCTTTCTTATCGTCGGCCTCCTAGAGCTCCTCTAAAGTGACTTTAAAGGACCGTTTGTTGTTCCTGCTTCAGTCTGAGGATCCTGTTTACCTCTAGGTCCTGCTGGGTTTGTTTGTTCAGACTCTCCACAGGGTCACAGCATTTGTTCGGTTTCTGAGAAAGTCCAGCTCGTTTTTATCATCTGAAGTCCATCCATTCTCTGTACACCGCTTTATCCTCACTAGGGTCATGGGGGGTGCTGGAGTCTATCCCAGCTGACTCGGGTGAAGGCAGGGGACACCCTGGACAGGTCGCCAGTCTGTCACAGGGCTACATATACAGACACACAATCACACTCACATTCTTATCATCTGAAGTGTAATATTGACATAAAAAGAGCAGCTGAGGACCCAGTATGGAGCCCTGTGGGATGCCTGTTTTCAGAGTTCAATTTTTTATTATTATTTGTTTGGTTTATTCTAATTCATCTCAACTAATATTGAAGTGCAGCTGCAGTTCAGCTACAAATACACAATATATTTGTGGTATTTTTTCATCTCAATGTGTTTTTGTTGTCTGGTTGTTGTGTCTTTTTTTTGGTTATTTTTAATCTCCATGTGACCTTTGCATCTCTTTGCAGTAAATTAAGTTTCTTTGTGATCATTTTATGTCTATTTTTTGCAACTACTGATGTTTTTATGGGCTTTCTGTGTCTTTTTGTGTCTTTTGGGGCATTTTTTGTGAATTTGTTGTCGTTTCGAATCTTTTTGTAACCATTTGTGACCATTTTTTGTGTTTTGTGGCTCCTTGTGTCTCTTCTTGTTTGTTTTTTATTATTTTTCTTAGTTTTCTGTCTGTTTATAGTGGTTTTGGATCCCTTTGTTGTAATATTTCACTGTTTGTGGCCTTTTGTGTCTCTTTTTGGTTGTTTTATGTGTCTCTGTGGTTGCTTTTATGTCTCTATGTTCATTTTTTTGGCTCTTTTTGTCCTTATATCTCATTTTAATGTTTGTTTTTGTGTGTTTATAGTGGTTTTTGCATCTCTTAGTTATCATTTTTGGCTTTTTGTAGCCTTTTCTTTGTCTTTTTGCATTTTTGCAGTTATTTTAGAGGTTATTTTTCATCTTTCTGTGGCCTTTTCTTTCTCTTTTTGCATTTTTGCAGTTATCTTAGAGGTTATTTTTCATCTTTCTGTGAACTTTTTCACATCTTTATGGTATATTTAGTTTCCTTGTGATCGTTTTATGTCTACATTTTGCCATTTCTGATCTATTTATGGGCTTCTGGAGTCTCTTTTTGGACATTTTTGTGCCTTTATGGTCATATATTATCTTTTTATATCACTTCATATCACTTAGTGGTCATTTTTGTCTCTTGGAGACCTATGAACTCTCTTCATAGTTGTTTTTTGTCTCTTGTCTTTTGTGTCTCTTTGTGGTTATTTTTCACCTTTTTCTGACAATTTGCATGTCCCCTGTAGTCATTTTAGTTTGCTTGTGATCATTTTTTGTCATTTTTTTGCAATTTCTGATCTATTAGAAGGTTTTCTGTGGTGGATATTTTTGGCTCGATTTATTCTTTTTTGTCTCCGTTGTAATTTTTGACTGTTTGTGGCCTTTTGTGTCTCTTTCTGGTTGTTTTTTGTCTCTCTTGTGAACATCTTCTGTCTCTTTTTCGTCCTTATGCCTCATTTTATGGTAATTTGTTGTCTCTTTATGATTGTTTTGCACCTCTTAGTTGTAATTTTTGGTTCTTTACAGCCTTTTGTGTCACTTGTTGTCATTTCTTGTCTCTTTGTTCTTATTTCTTTTCTCTTTGGAATGTTTTGCGTCTCATAAAAAGAGAGCTAAAATCAGTCAGCCTTTAACAGTATTTCTGACTTGTCACTGTATCGCCGTGACCTCCGTCCTTCATGTTTTATCAGTCCTGCTGCTGTTTGACTTCATGAACAGTTGGAGGTCGTGGTCTGTTCGTGGTTCCAGGGTCGGTGTGAGTCCGTCTGCTGGTCATGTGACCTCCACAGTCCGTCGGAGCTAAAACTTGTTGTTTTCCAGTCGTCTTGTTTCCAGTTTCTTTGTTCTCAGCCTTTCAGCGATTAGCTTCTCTGAGCCAGAAAATCTTTCTGGGAATTTCTCCTCCTCCTCCTCCTCCTCCTCCCTGGCCGAGGTTTCCACTCCGGTCTGGATCACATGTGTGTGCAGGTGTATGTCTGTCTCTGTGAGGACATTCTGTCTGCTGCTCACTTTACAGTGGGTTTCTATCTGGTTACATAATTACACTGAGGACAGAAAGCAGGTAAATCATTAAATCTGACCTCAGAGTCGTGGTTGAAGTTGAGTTATGGCTTGTCTCCAGAGGATGAAGTGGAGGAAACATGATTAAATGTGCGTCGGTGTTGTAAGAACAAACTCCCACAAAATGTCAGACTGAAAACTGGAGGTCAGAATCTACTCGGCATTCATTCTCATCTTAACCTCCTGAACTCCAAGCAGCAGGTTCTGGCTGTTTTTCTTCTCACTGTGGTTCATTTTTAAAGTGGAACCAGACCAACATGAAGGAGGAGAGAGAACTCAGAGATGTCTTCTGTCGGTTAGAATGATGGAAACCAGAAAAAAAAAAGCTGAAAACCTGAAATCAACAAGTTTCCTCAGATGTTAAACTCTGAGCTAATGTTGTCTCCTCAGACTTCTGTGGAGGTTCTCAGTCATCCAGGTCCTGGTGATGGAAGGAGCTCCTATGATCTCCTCATCCTGTAGATGTTTTTCTGTCTCCATGTTTCCTCTCCAGACGTTTCCTCTCTGCTCTGTTCATCATCAGTAGAAAGATGTTTCTCCATGCTGGATGGATCTCCAACAACCTGCTCCTCTGTTCACTGTTTCTGTGCTGAGCTGTATTTATTTATTCATCCAGTAGCTTTGTTTTTTCTTTTCAGTCTCTCTCATCATCTCCTCTTGTTGTCTTGGGTCACATTTGTGTCATTTTGTTTTGTTTTTGCCATTTTGTCTGTGTTTTTGGTCTGGTTTTTGCCATCTTGTGTGTCTTCTGGGTCATTTTGTCTTGTTTTTGTTGTTTTGTTTTATGGCCTTCTGTCTCATTTTTGTCATTTTGTGTTTACTTTGTGTTGTTTTATGTCTTGCTTCTGTCGATGTCTTGTTTATTTGCCATTTTATGTGTGTACTGGGTTGTGTCTTATTTTGGTCGTTTCATGTCTCTTTGTGGTGGTTTGTGTCTCTTTGTGGTCGTTTTGTGTCTGTTTGTTGTATTTTTGTGTCTCTTTGTAGCCCATTTTGTGTGTTTGTGGTTGTTTTGTGTGTTGTTGTCATTTTGTGTCTTTTTTATGGTTGTTTTGTGTCTCTTTGTGGTTGTTTTGTGTCTCTTTGTGGTCGTTTCGTGTGTCTTTGTTGTCGTTTTGTGTCTCTTTGTGGTCGTTTCATGTGTCTTTGTGGTCGTTTTGTGTGTCTTTGTTGTCGTTTTGTGTCTCTTTGTGGTTGTTTCATGTGTCTTTGTGGTCGTTTCGTGCGTCTTTGTTGTCGTTTTGTGTCTTTTTGTTGTCATTTTGTGTCTTTTTGTGGTTGTTTTGCGTGTCTTTGTGGTTGTTTCACGTGTCTTTGTTGTCTTTTTGTGTCTCTTTGTGGGTACTTTGTGTGATTTTGTGTTTGTTTGTGGTAATTTGTGTGTGTGTTTTTTGGTTTGTTTTTGCTTGGTAGATGCCTCATTATGTCCTTTTATAACACTTTGTTTACACTTGGGCTTGTTTGCCTCTTAGTTTTGGGTTTTTGGAGCCATTTTTGCTTTTTGACACTGGTATACATCTTATGTAGCTGATCAACGTCCCCCAGATGTTTGTCTTTATCCTGCTCTGCTGTCAGCCCTGTAATGCAGCATTTGATCAGCAGAGGGCGCTGTGATGATCTGTTTCCTGTGAGGATGAGGCCTACCTGGCTACAGGTGTGCTGACCATGTGACCTCCTCTCCCTGCAGCCCCCTCCCTGATGTCCCATCGCTTCGTGACGGTGCGTCGCGGCAGCCCGGCGGCTCGCAGTGGACAGATCCAGCCTGGAGACCAGCTGGAGGCGGTGGAGGGACGACCTGTTGGAGGTCTGCAGCACCGAGACCTGGCCCAGATCCTGAGGAGGGCAGGGAACACGCTGAGGCTGAGCATCACGCCAAGAAACCGTATGTACAAACATGTATTTATATACATGTACAGAAAACATGCCAAGACACCGTATGTACATATTTACATACTAATGTACACACTAATGCTCATAGTTATAGACTGATGTCAGATTGAGTCTCCCGCAGAGACAACAAAGACTCTGATTTAATTGTTGCATCTCCTCCTCCTCCTCTTCCTCTCCTCTTCTTCCTCCTCCTCTTCATCTCCTTCTCTTCCTCTCCTCCTCCTCCTCCTCCTCTTCCTCCTCCTCCTCAGACTCCTCCTCTCTGTCAGAAGGAGCTGATCTCGACATCGACGGCAGAATAATCAAAGGATCCAGAAGGCCAAAGGTCAGTACTGCATTTACTCCATCTTTGTAGTAATTATACCTCTGTACCACTAACAGTTACTGCAGTACAAGTACTACCAGTAACTGAGGTACCAGTACTATCAACTAGCTGCTTGATCTGTGTACTAGTACTTCATTTATGTAGTATTCTGTGTACTTCAGGATGAGTCCAGGTTCTACAGCGTGGATCTGGAACGCGGTCCGACCGGATTTGGGTTCTCTCTGAGGGGGGGCAGCGAGTACAACATGGGTCTGTATGTACTGGGTCTGATGGATGGGGGTCCGGCTCAGCGCAGCAACAAGATACAGGTACACAGACTGAGTACAAGTACACACTCACAGCAAGAAGTACACACCGCTGATACTGACCAGTCATCTGACTGAGGAGTATTCTACATGTACTGATGTAGATCTGAACAATAATACCGATTGTTACTGAATGATAGATATTTCGTTTAAAAAAGACAAAATATTACAAAAATGAGACACAAAGCGACAAAAGCGACAAACAAAATGACAAAAATAAGACACAAAATGACTGAAACGTGACAAACGACAAAAGTCAGACAAAAACAACAAAAACAAGACAAAATATTACCGAAACGAGAAACAAAATAGCAAAAAATGACGTGAAACAAAACAATGAGCCAAAGAAATTACACAAATGAGACCGAAAATGACAAAAGCAAAAAACAAAATGGAAAAAATGAGACCGAAAACAACAAATAAAACTAAATGTAACATGACAAAAATAACACAGAAAACACAAGTGAGACAAAAATGAGACACAAAAGGACACGAAAGAAAACAAAAAGACAAAAAATTACAAAAAAAGGAATACAATTTCAAAAAATAGACAAATTACACAATAAAGAAACAAAAAATGACAAAAACGAGACAAATGACAACAATCAAACAAAAAGGACAAAAAAAACAACAAAAACAAGACAAAATATTACAAAAATGAGACACAAAACGACAATAACGAAAAACAAAATGATTAAAAAGAATTAGGCAAACAACATGAAACAAAACAAAGAGACAAAAAATTTGACAAAAAGTAATAAAATGCAAAACACAAAATGACAAAAGAACAATCTAGTATTTTACTTTATGATCCAAACAACTCGTCATGGTCTAGAATGGATTTTAAATTTATAGTTTTATTAATTACAACGTGCAGTTAATGTCTTCTCTGTAATTTTTACACTTTGAGGACCGGATTGGACCCTCTGGAGGACCACTTTTGGACCACGGGCCTCATGTTGGACCCATATTTTACTAAAAAAAACATTAACGTTGCTTTAAACTAGAGACTGAGGCCAAAAACTCCTCAGAAAAATGTTCACTGAGGGAACAAATCAAGTGAGAAGTCGGCTTATTTTTTAAATGTGTTTAACCGGAGGAGTCGCCCCCTGCTGGCTGAGAGACAGAATGACAGGTTGGTGTTTAACCCTCCTGTTGTCCTCATTTACAGGCATCAAAAAATATTGTTTCCTTGTCTGAAAAAAAGTCACAAAATTCAGCAAAAAATCCCCAGAATTTCTGAAAATTTGCAAAACCTTCAGGAAGAAAATTCCAATAATTCCCTCAAAGTTTCCCTGAAAAGTTTTGTTTGAAAAAAAATTAGGAAGAAAATTCTTGTAAATATTTTCAAAAAAATCTTCCAAAAAATCCTAAAAATATCTGAAATGATTACATATATATCAGTAACACTTTGCATAATTTCTGTAAGAACATTCACATAAAAATCAACCAAAATCCAGTGAAATTCGCTGGATTTTGGTCGATTTTTATGTGAATGTTCTTACAGAAACATTTTTAACATTTCTTCTTTTCCACCAAAAAATGTTCAAATATTTCCCAAAAATGTTTAAAATGTGGACATCAGAAGTTTCACTGTGGATTTTTTTTCTCCCCACATTTTAAAGCAGGTCAATTTGACCCACAGGACGACACGAGGTTTTATAAACGTAGTTCAGACCCGGAGGTTGGTGTTTTATAAACGTAGTTCAGACCTGGAGGTTGGTGTTTTATAAACGTAGTTCAGACCTGGAGGTTGGTGTTTTATAAACGTAGTTCAGACCTGGAGGTTGGTGTTTTCTGGATCAAACATACGCCGTGAACTCGTCCTTAAAGCTTCTGCAGTTGTTCTTTCTCATATTAAAGTGTCTGAAATATTCAGCAGCTCTGAGACTCTGAGCATCAAACATTCAACATGGCAGCTGCGTCGCTCTCCCTCTCAGAAAAAAACTCTCAGCAGCGCCCCCCAGAGGCTGCACCGCTCACTACAGCCTCAGGACAAACATTGTCCTCAGAGGAGCTGTTTGTCCTGGAGGGGGCGCTACAACACAAACTGCACTTTAGGCAGAACTCAGGAAACAATGATTTGTCAACTTTCTGTTGGCTCCCAAAAAATAAAAAAGTTCTAACAGATTTTAGTTGAATTTAGAGTAATTCATACTTCTTCACAAATTTAAAAAAAATCTCTATTTTGACATTTTAAAAATCATCTCACCTGGTGCTTGACTGGAAACGTGTCTAAACAGACTGAAAATCATCCAATATTACTAATAAGTTGTCAAAAACAAGACAATGATTGTCCAAACTGAGTCAAAATTTGTCCAAAATCACTCCAAATTATGAAAAAATTACAATAATTAATTAATATTGGATCCTGAAAATGAAAAACTGATGAAATTGTCCAACGTGACTAGAAATCTGTCCAAACTGATTGAAAATCATCCAATATTACTAAAAAAACCCCATCAAAAACAAGATAAAGACGATGTATTTAAGTGAACAAGAATTTAATGTATTTTACAAATATTAGATGTTTTTACAGATTTTGAACGTTACAGTATTCCGATGTTTTTAACCCTTTACGCTTCAGTGCGTCGTAGGTGTACCGCCGGTGGTACACTTACTAATTTGCATAGGAATTTCAAGAATGTCCAACGGCTGCAAACACGATTATACAAACATTATACGCCGATGGAAAGCTTAGATTCTCATGAATCCGCCGGTATAAACCACTTTCAGATGCGATTACCACAGCGGGTGAGAAAAACACATTTGTCCGACAAAAACGAATCCATCCGTTCTCTATACACGGCTTCAACGCACACAGCGCGACTCACATTTCCGGGTTCATTACTACACACAAAAAAAAGATTCCACAAAAAACGGCCATAATCCAACCTTTTACATCCAGACGACACAAGCCAGTACACTATTTTGTCCAAAACATGTCCTGAAGTCGTATAAAATCCCCGAATCGGTCATTTTCAAGGAAATGCACCTCGTGATGCCCGTCCAATATTCCCGTATTTTTCGTAATTTTTTTATTTAAAAATAGAATATTAGCGATTTTTTTGTACTGAAAACGGCTGGAATTGACTGCAGCTTAAAGGGTTAAAGTATTTTTTCTGGATCAGAATTAGTTTTTACTTTCATTTGTTTTCAGGCTGAGTTCAGGATCTTGTTGACTCCATGAAGGATCAGCTGTGGATAATTTCAGTGCACTTTTTAAAATCCTTCAGATGGAGGTTTAGACCGGATTAATGCTAACGGGGCTGCTACCTGTCCACCTGTCCAGGTGTCCGACCAGCTGGTGGAGATAAACGGAGACAGTACAGCAGGAATGACCCACAGTCAGGCCGTGGAGCAGATCAGGAGGGGAGGCCACCGGATCCACCTGGTCCTCAAGAAGGGCAACGGATACGTACCCGACTACGGTGAGAGTTAGGCTAACGGTCACAGGACGTTTGGTCACTGGAACACCTGACGCACAGGTCTGATAAGGGTGTGTCCTGTTAGGGGGGAATTCTGACATTCTAACCTCAGCTCCCATAATACACCAAAATGAACACACTCATCACCTTAAAGACAAAAATGACCCAGTTGTAAAGCATTAAAATGACCGACTACCGAGAGATTTAAACCTGTTACAGTGACGCTGTGCTGCTATCTCACAGTGATACAGAAATCTTTAACCAATCCATGGATCCAGACTAGAAGCTGCATCACTGCTAAAATCACCTGGTGTTATTTCTGACCGTCCCTGGAAATTTCATCCAAATCCATTTTTCCGTTTTAGAGTAATGTTGCTAACAGACGGACAAACCAACGCCGATCGTCACATAACCTCTGACAGGAAGACAATGTAGTCATTTTTCAAAATAAAACACCCTGCAGACTCCACCAGAAGCAAGATAAAAAATAAAACATTTTTATTCTTTCTGTGGTTGGGGAGCAGAGCTACAGGACTGTTTGGTCACAGTAACACCTGACGTACAGGAGAGTTACGGCTTCAGACCTGTGTGACCTGGTTCACCTGGGTCTCAGGTGAGTATTTTGGGAGAAATGTTAATAGTTTATCCTCAGCTCCCAGAAACAAAAAGGTAAACTCAGGACGTGAAAGATAAAATGTCTCCGACACATTAGAAAAACCGACATTTTAAACACTGAGGTCCAAACACCTGAAACAACCCGACCAGCAACAGGCAGAATCACCAACCAATAATCAATTCATCGACAACATGAATTGGGTAAACTACAAAACCCACTCCGTTACGTGTCAAAGGGCTTTAAAAGCACCATCTTAGTCAGGAAAGTTCTGTTTGGAGGTCATCAACCTCCTCAGAAGTCTTTCTCATGGTGACTGTTGCTGCTAAGTTCCCACAATGCTCTCTGCTTCAACATGAACTGTAGTCTGAGTGATGCCTCCTCTGGTCTGTACAGGATTAAACAGGAAGAGGCTCAACCTGGTGGAACAACCAGATACTACAAATAAAGAAAATATTGTCAAAAATACCCCAAATCTGTCGAGTTTACATAAAATCTGAAAAACTTGAAAAACTGAAAAGTTTCCAGTAGCTGTCCAAAATGACTCAAATTGAGACCAATATGACTGAAAAATTCTCCAAGACTGCTCAGAATCAGTCTAAAATGACTTACAAGTTGTGCATAATTACTTAAAAATTGTCCTAAATGACTCAATAAAACAGGAAGAGGCTCCACCTGGTGGAACAACCCAGAACTACAGCTGATCTACATCTACTGGCATCACGACCTTCTTCTTCTTTTTCTGCCGTATCGGTCAACAGATTTTTGATCGGTTGAATTATTAACAGCAATTAATCAATCAGATGTTAATTATTAACTTATCTAAACATGACACGATTAAAATGTTAATTGTAGACATTTTAAAGCAGTGTCCAACAAAAACAAACATTATTCGCTGCGTTTTATTGCTAGATCTTCATGAAGCTCAGATGTATCTATAAGTTTGTATTTTTAAGTTTAATTTTCTGCAAAACTTTACTCATGATTTCCTAAAACTCAGCAGCTGTTGGCGGTAAATTACAGGATATTTCCTGCTCGTATGTTTGACTTCTTTCTTCCTTTATAGAAAAAAAAACAGTAAATTAAGTTCAGCTTTGGGTTGCGGCTATCGGCCATTTTTAGTCGCTGTTTTCTGACGTGCTTCTGTTGTTTCTGGTTTCTGTCGTTTTGTCGCCCCTTTGTGTTTTCTCCTCTCTTTTCAGTTGCTGATTTTTCTCATTTTCAGTCGCTGTTTTCTGTTGTTTCAACCGTTGATTTGATGTTTTCAGTTGCTGTTATCTGTTGTTTCAACCGTTGATTTGATGTTTTCGGTCGCTGTTTTCTGTTGTTTCAACCGTTGATTTGATGTTTTCGGTCGCTGTTTTCTGTTGTTTCAGCCGTTGATTTGATGTTTTCGGTCGCTGTTTTCTGTTGTTTCAGCCGTTGATTTGATGTTTTCGGTCGCTGTTTTCTGTTGTTTCAGCCGTTTATTTGATGTTTTCGGTCGCTGTTTTCTGTTGTTTCAGCCGTTGATTTGATGTTTTCGGTCGCTGTTTTCTGTTGTTTCAGCCGTTGATTTGATGTTTTCGGTCGCTGTTTTCTGTTGTTTCAGCCGTTGATTTGATGTTTTCGGTCGCTGTTTTCTGTTGTTTCAGCCGTTGATTTGATGTTTTCGGTCGCTGTTTTCTGTTGTTTCAACCGTTGATTTGATGTTTTCGGTCGCTGTTTTCTGTTGTTTCAACCGTTGATTTGATGTTTTCGGTCGCTGTTTTCTGTTGTTTCAACCGTTGATTTGATGTTTTCGGTCGCTGTTTTCTGTTGTTTCAACCGTTGATTTGATGTTTTCGGTCGCTGTTTTCTGTTGTTTCAGCCGTTTATTTGATGTTTTCGGTCGCTGTTTTCTGTTGTTTCAACCGTTGATTTGATGTTTTCGGTCGCTGTTTTCTGTTGTTTCAGCCGTTGATTTGATGTTTTCGGTCGCTGTTTTCTGTTGTTTCAGCCGTTGATTTGATGTTTTCGGTCGCTGTTTTCTGTTGTTTCAGCCGTTGATTTGATGTTTTCGGTCGCTGTTTTCTGTTGTTTCAGCCGTTGATTTGATGTTTTCGGTCGCTGTTTTCTGTTGTTTCAGCCGTTGATTTGATGTTTTCGGTCGCTGTTTTCTGTTGTTTCAACCGTTGATTTGATGTTTTCAGTTGCTGTTTTCTGGCATTTCTGGCCACAGGTTCCTGTTGTTTTCTGTCATTTTCAGTCACAGTTTTGTGACGTTTTTACGGTTGTTTCCGTCGTTTTATTGCTGTTTTCAGTTGCTGTTTTTTTCTAATTTTCACTCACAGTTTTCTGTAGTTTTATCCATTGATTTGTCGTCTTCAGTTGCTGTTTTTTGACACAGTTTTTTGTCATTTGCAGTCACAGGTCCTTGTTGTTTTCTGTAATTTTGGGTTCATTTTCAGATCTTTTCAGTTACCCTTCTCTGTCGTTTTAACCCTCCTGTTGTCCTCATTTACGGGCACCAAAAAATATTCAAAAAAGTCAGCAAAAAACCTCCCCAAATTTCTGAAAATTTGCAAAAACCTTCAGGAAGAAAATTCCAATGTTTCCTTAAGAGTTTTATTTTTTTTTAAATCCCCCAAATTTGTCAAATAAACTCTTGTAAATATTTTTAAAAAATGAGTAAACATCTTCCAAAAAATCCCAAAAATACTTAAAGGGATTTCAGTAAAACTTCTATTTGCATTAAGAACATTCACATAAAAATCAATATGTGAATGTTCTTAAGAAACATTTTTAACATTTCGTTTTTCTACCAAAAAATGTTCAAAGATTTCCAAAAATGTTTAAATTTGGACATCAGACGTTTCACTGTGAAAATGTATATTTTTTCCCCACATTTTTAAACTAAAGCGACACGAGGGTGAAGGTGGTGTTTCTGTTGTTTTCAGCCCCTTTGTGCTGTCATTTTTAGTCCCCGTTTTCTGTTTTCAATCAGATTTGTTACTTTTTTTAGCATTAAAAGCTAAAAGTCTATAAGAACAACTTTAGCAGACAACAAGCAGATTAAATCAAAGAGCTTTAACATTTTCTTTTTACGTTCACAGTATTTCTATTCTTCAGGAATGAATTTCCGTCTTTAATGTTTTAGAGAATTAATTCCTGTTTGATTGAGTTTAGCTGAGAGAACAGCGCCCCCTGCAGTCTGTCTATCTCACAGCTGGAGGATAAAAGCCACTCTAACGCCTATTTGCAGCTAGCCTAGCCGCGCTAGACAACCCACGGCAGCGAATTTAATTCTCTGCCAGGGTGGGTCTAGTTACCCTCCATAAGGCTCGAGGCTGGATGCTCCTAAAACTGGCCGGACCAATCACCATGAAGTGTAGAGTCAGAAGGCGGGCGTAACTAAGTGACGACAGAGGCGCGACGATTCTGACAGAAACAACCGGCACACAATAAACAGTTATCTTTGGACTCGGCTTTGGCCACAGCCCTTAAAGATTTGAAGCTAAAATTCAACTTGAAAGATAAACAAAGGACGGCACTGAAGTGTTTCATTGAGAAGAAAGACGTATTTGGACTTATGCCGACGGGATATGGCAAATCCTTAATATACCAGTTGGCTCCGCTGGTTGGGAAGCTAATGGGACTTAGCCACAATCCGGCGCTCTAGGTACTCCGTCAGCCTATTCGTTGCGCTGATTGGTTGTATACCTACCCAATTGCTGCAGAGTTATTTGATAGACAACCTTTTAGCTAGGCTAATTTGCAGCATGAGTTGTTGATTTCCATGTGACTTTCTTTGAGCTTCCCTCTGAGCTCTTCCTGCTCTGTCTCGGTCTGACCTGCTGTCTTCTTCCTGTCCTTCGTCCTCCTCGTCCTCCTCAGTGGAGCTGTCCAGCCTGTCTCTCTGTATGACCAACTCTAAACAGGGGGAGCCCTGCTTCTACGTCATCGGACGAACCGAGAACTCGCGGTTGGTAATTCTGTTTCCTCTCAGCACCCTCACTGTCGTCGCTTCATCTTCGTTTTCACGTCGTCTTCATGTCGTTGTGAGTTTTACCACCAGCATCAGTCATCCGCTCATGTTAGCATGTTAGCATGCTAGCACGGCGCTACGTGTTTTGTTTTGTTTTTTGTTTTTTTAAATAAAACGATGGTATATTTCATATAAATAAGAAAAATAAAAATAATTTGTAGGAAACTAGTACCAATAATGAGTATTACTATTTACATTACTCATAATTGCTGCTAATTAATAGTATTATAATTTATTAATTATCTCTAATTACTGATATTATTATTAATAAAAACAATGGTGCAAATAATTACTAATAAATTACTTCATACAAATTATTACCAAAATTTTGATTGTCAATTATTGTTAATTATTCATACAAAAAACTGGTTATTTTCAGTAATAATATCTGTTAATAATTCCTCATAATTACAGTTTCTACTTTTGTTACTAATTATTAATTATTAGTTATTATTATAATAATTGGTTATTAATTACTAAATGTTATACATTTTTAAAGTAATTATGACCACTAATAATTAGAACAAAATAGAATACCACCATCAATACGGATAATAAGCAAAAATATGCAGCAAGTAAAAATAAACAGTAAGAAAAAAATAAAAAAGGTACAATAAAAAAAATACAAAACGCACAATAAGTGTAAAATTATCCTCTTTGGAATTACTTTAACTAACTTTTTGTGCCATTAATTCTAAGTGATTACTAATAGTGTTAAGAATAATTAGTTAATTATAATTTGTTAATTATTAACAATTAATTTTAGTTAATTGGTTTTTTCAAATTATTATAAATTATAATTTGTTAAAAAATATTAGCAATTAATAATTAGTATTACTAATTGTTATTAATTTATAATAATTTAATACAAATTATTATAAATTAGAATTTATAGCAAATTACGAGCAATTAATAATATTATTGTTGATTATTATTGAAATTAAAAAGAATAAATAATCAATAATGATTATTGTTAATTTTTATTACTAATAATTTAGTACGACTTGTTACAAATTGTAATTTGCAATATTTTTAGCAATTAATAATAGTTGGTATTAGTGATTTCGTTTAATTGCTAATAATTAGTTACAAACTATCAGAAATTAAAAATAATCACTATTACTAATTATTATTAATTACTAATAATTTAATAAAAAATGTTACAAATTATCATTTGGAACATTATTATGATCAATTAATAATAGAAATACTAATATTATTAATTACTAAATAATACACATTATTGGCAATGAATAACAATTAGTAATTATTATCAAATAATATCACTAATTACTAATACTAATCATTATTAATTACTAAGAAGTAGTGACAAATTATTCCAAATTATAATTGGTTACAAATTAATAATGATTACTAATAGTAATTATTATCAATTATTAATAATTTGTGACAAATTAGTTATAAATTCTTAGTAATTAATAATAATTCGTACTACTAATTATTTGTTGCTAATAAACAAAAAACACAATTTGCTGTTTTATGCAACACATTAAAATACAATATTACATTTTATTTATGTTAATATGTGGAAAATAACATTTCAAAAACACCTCCTTGTAATATGTTGCTTCAGTAACGTGTTACATGTCACATACATGTCCCATGATAAGGTGATAAGTTAACATGCTAACTACATGTTAGCATGCTAACAGTGGTCATGTTTATGTTTTATTAATGTGCTAAAATTTCTGACTGTTGATTTGGAACATTTCTCATGCATGTTATTAACATGTTACATGTAATAAAGTATGTAGTGATACACTGATAATATAAAACATGTTAATACCAAATAACAACAACAAAAAGTGTGAATTATTAATGATAATGTGGTGAGTGTGTGCGTGTTAATGAACTAAATCTGGCAGTAACGTGTTCCTGACAGTTGTTATGGAGCTCATCATGGAGCAGGAACCTTTAAATGTTCACTCTGATAATTAATCAGCTGTAAAGAATGTTTCTGATTGGACGAAAAGCAGATTAAACGCAGCAGCAGCTGTGTTCTCTGCACACCTGAAGTTTGTTCAGAGTCAGAGGAATGGAAGCCGTGACGTTTCTCCCTCTCGTTAACTTCCTGTTTTCAGTCGTTCTCGGTCTTTTTACTGTTTTCTGCTCCTGCTCCATGATTTCAGATGTTTTCAGTTCTTATTTTCAGTCATTTTCTGTTTTCTATTTTCTGTCATCTATCGATAGCCGTTTACATTCGTGCTCCTGTTTCGCTGTTTTCGGTCACTGTTTTCTGGTGTTTATAATCCAGATTTTCTGTCAGTGTTTTCTGTTGTTTCTTATGGCTGTTTATTGTTATTTTTGGTCGCCATTTCCTGTTGCTTCCAATGACTGTTGCTGTAAATTTCTGCAATTTTCAGTTGGCAGTTTCACTTGTTTTCTGTTGTTTTCAATCCGTAGTGAGTAATCTTTAATACCGAGTTTTCAGTCCCTCTTTTCTGTTGTTTTATTGTCATCGTTTTATGTCATTTTCAGACGTGTTTTTTGTCGTTTTAGTCCTTGATTCTACGCCATTACAGCTTGTTTTGTCATTTTCAGCCCGTCCTTCCTGTCATATTTCTTGTTTTCAGCAGCTGTTTCCTCTCATTTTAAGTCACTGTTTTTGTTATTTGCAGTAACATTTTCTGTTGTTTTCTGTGCCTGTTTTATTGTTGCCCTTTTCTGTCATTTTCAGACGTGTTTTGTGTCATTTTTGTCCCGTTTTTATGCCACTCCAGTTTATGTTTTGTCATTTTCGGCTCCTTGTTTACGTCATTTTTGCTGTTTTCAGCTGCAGTTTCCTCTCGTTTTAAGTCACTGTTTTTGTTGTTTTCAGTCCATTTGTTTGTTTTCTGTCGCTCATTTCAGTCGTTGTGAAGCATTGCTTACTGTTGTCGGTCGCTCCTTTTGTCATTTTTAGGGCTAACTTTTCTGTCGCTGCTTCGTGTTGCTGTCAGTCATTTTCAGTCACCGTTTTTTGTTGCTATTATTATTATTGTTTTGAATATTATGAATTATTGTCCAAGGATTGAAGCTCAGGTGTTGCTAATAAGACACAGTATTTGGCTTTTAAATCTTTTAAAACTGTCAAATCTTTGCAGAGATCAAATTAAATAAATGACTAATTAATGAAATAATCTATTGTGAAAATGATCCGTTGGTTTATCATCATTTTCCATATTTTTGACTCGTTTTCTTCCCTCCAGGTCGACGGTGTTTGAACTAATGTCTGTTTATTGTGACGTCACAGCTGAGAGCGGCTGAATCTGATTGGCTGAGACGTCTGTCAGTCAAAGCCCAAAACGTTGCTCCCCATCTTCCCTCAGTCATCACTTTCATCGTTGAATATTCATCGTGTTCTAAACTTTTTTCACCATTTTCTGTCTTCTCATTAATAAAGGAAGAATCAGGTGATTAATCAATAATTAAATGATCAATAATCATTGTCTGTTTGTCCGTCAGGCCCTGAGGAAGGAGCCCTCTCCCCCTCCTCCTCCTCACACACCGAGGAGCAGGATGTGGATACGGTAACCATGACAACCGCCTCCCTCAGTCGGCAACCAGGAGGAGGAGGAGGAGAGAGGAGGACGAGGAGGAAGAGGAGAGAGGGAGAAACCAAACAGAAAACAGGATCAGGAGGAGGAGAAGGAGGGTTCGGACCTCCTGACCTGGACCTGGACCTAGTGGAGGAGAAAGCACGAGAGGAGGAGGAGAGAAGGAGGAGGAGGGAGGAAGAGGAGGAGAGAAGGAGGAGGAGGGAGGAAGAGGAGGAGAGAAGGAGGAAGAGGGAGGAAGAGGAGGAGAGAGAAGAGAAGGAGGAGGAAGAGGAGGAGAGGAGGAGGGAGGAAGAGGAGGAGAGAAGAAAGAGGAGGGAGGAAGAGGAGGAGAGAAGACGGAGGAAGGAGGAAGAGGAGGAGAGGAGGAGGAGAAAAGAGGAGGAAGAATGGAGGAGGAGGAAAGAGGAGGAAGAGGAGAGAAAGAGACGGAAGGAGGAAGAGGAGGAGAGGAGGAGAAGAAGTCAAACAGTCAGGCAGAAGAAGCGGGACAACCAGAGGGAGCATGGCAGGAGGAGCAGGAGCTTACCCAGGAACGGAGCTCGATCCTGGGACTCAGCGCCAGAGGAAGGGGTGGAGGAGCACAGAGGAGGAGGAGAGGGGGAGAGGAGGAGAAGGAGGAGCGAGACGAAGAGCCAGAGGGGGGAGGAGAGAGACGACGGTGCCGCCCGACACGCTAGGCATGCTGGGAGCTCGGCTGCAGCTCAGAAGGCGGCGTTCTCCTTCCTCATGCCGATGGACGACGACGAGCAGCCGTCCGACAGCGAATCAGCAGCCAGCTTCTCAGAGGTCAGCCAATCAGCAGCCAGCAGCACCACCGGCGGGTGGAGGGAGGAGTGGGGGAGGACGGAGTCGGCGTGGCGACAGGGACACGCCCCCGGGCCGTGGCTGAAGCCGAGCCCACAGAGACTGACCCAGGTTCTGAGTGGCAGCCGGCTCAGAGGGCGGGAACTGCTCTCTCTCTGATTGGCCAGCAGCAACCGCATTCTTTGTTTTTAATCGGATACTTAAAAGGGCTTTTTTGATTGGCCTGCTGAGAAAAGCCCCGCCTCCTCTTGTGTCTTATTGGATGATATTACTGTTTGTGATTGGAGGATGAGACGCAAGCAGGACAAGATTTGTGATTGGTTGGCATTTTTGAGGCCTCTGATTGGCTTCATTCTAGAGTTACCCATCATCCCTCACTGCGCCCTGAGACCTGCATCATGAAGCCACGTCGGCACGCTGTTTCCACTGCAGGAGCAAGAGTTTTATTTGCCACCAATCAGAGTAGGAAGTACAAAAATGTCCAAACAAAACACTGACCCGATTCAGGACGAACAACAAGAACCGCCTTTCTTCTGCCTTTTAAACTTCATCATCACAAACTGATTCTGTCGCCTCATTGGTCCATTGAGAAAAGAAAGACTTGGCTAGATGTAAATGCTGTGAACTTTGGGCCTGAGTTCCTGCAGTGGAAAGTAAACTCTGATGCTCTGATGAAGCTGGTACCCGTAACCAGGGAGGCAGATCACCATGGCAACTAGGAATACATCACAACGTTAACCAGTGTAGGGCAGGAACACATATAATTATACTAACATTTACTAACTCTATTTCATCAACTAAAAACTGCCATAAAAATATGCAAAATCAGCACGAAAAGATGCTGAATTACCACAAAAAAGATGCTGAATTACTGCAAAAAGATGCTGAGTCGCCACAAGAAGATGCTGAATCACCAATAAAAGACACAAAATCACCACAGTAAGATGCGAAATCACAACACAAAGATGCTGAATCACCATAAAAGATGCTGAATCACCACAAAAGATGCTGAATCACCATAAAAAAGATTCTGAATCACAACAGAAAGACACAAAATCACCATATAAAGATACAGAATCACCACAAAAAGAAGCTGAATCACAACAAAAAGATGCCGAATCACTAAAAAAAGATTATAATCACCACAGAAAGAAGCTAAATCACCGTAAAAAGATGCTGAATCACCATAAAAAGATTCTAAATCACCACAGAAAGTAGCTAAATCACCATAAAAAGATGCTAAATCACCATAAATAGAAGCAAAGTCGCCACAAAAGATGCTGAATCACTGCATTAATGTCATAAAAATCACCTGGTTTCAGGTAAATCTGACATCAGGACTCCGTATTTGACTCTTTTACGAGTAATGTTTGGTCTCTCAGTAACCGATGGAGACTAGAAGCTTCACTGAGCACAGCCAGCTAGTTAGCTTGTAGCATGTGAGGCATTCAGGGAACATCTGTAAATTGCAGCGTCTCTTGATCGACAGGTGTTTGTCCAGTGAGGACTTTTAGTGATATTAAACCTCTAGGAGATGCTCTGATTTCAAATGAAGGTTATTTTAGGTCCTACTGTGATGCAGATTTGTGCACGGAGCACAACATGGATTTAAATGTAAAAATGTAGCAAAAATACTACATAACATATATTTATATTGCTATGTAACATTCTGTCTCTAAAACCAATATGTAATCATGATGAATAATCCTGAGTATAATTTTGGTCACATTCATGCAGCCTCATCAGAAATAACACCGGTCAACAACAAATTTATTGTTTAAGTTTAAGTTTTTTGAGCTGATTTAGGATAATTTTGGTGTGCTGAATCCAAAAATCACCTTGGTTTCGCTCACTCAGGTCAACTTTCTGAACTATGGAGGCCAGGTATCAGGGACGCTGGGATGCAGTCATGATGGCTGATTACTGCTGGACTCTGAAGAGAGACATCCTGCTGCTGAGCATTCCACGGGTTCAAAGAAACGAAAGTTCACGCCCTGAATTTTGCACAGTGACGACTTATTGTTGAATTTACATGTGCTTATCTTTATCAACGTCTATCATTCAATTCACAGAAATTAAAGTTTGTAACACTTAATAAATACATCCTGTTAGAAAATGATTTTTTTTTCTTTTAAAACCTATTTCGGGTGAGAACTACATAGACAATCAACTGATAAAGTCACAAAAATATAATCGATTTTGTGAGAAGATCAAATTTTTCAAAATCAAATTATCAAAAAAACCTGACCTGATTGAGAAAAATAAGTGTTATATTTGGATTTAGCCGTGCAAAATGGTCCTAATTCAGTTGAAAAAACCTAGACAACTTGCAAAAAAAAACTTGTAACCCAGTGTAATTTTGCAGGAGTTAAAATGATGCCGACCACACCAACAAAGTATTAGCATTAGCATTAGGGTTAGCCTTAGCATTAGTTACAACATTAGTCATGGACTAATATTTTAGTGTCCTGTTGACAAAATGAGTCCAACTTTTGCCTTTTTAATTTAAATTTGAACAGAACCACTTTTTTTGCAGGTCCCGCAAACTTAGCATTAGCATTATGGTTAGCATTAGCTACAACATTAGTCATGCACTAATATATTAGTGTTTTGTCAACAAAATGAGTCCAACTTTTGCCTTTCTAATTTATAACTTAACAGAACCACTTTATTTGCAGGTCGAGCTAACCTAGCATTAGCATTAGGGTTAGCGTTAGCATTAGCTACAACATTAGTCATAATGTGGACTAATATCTTAGTGTTTTGTCGCGAAAATGAGTCCAACTTTTTCCTTTTTAATTTAAATTTGAACAGAACTATTTTTTAGCAGGTCCAGCTAAGCTCACGGTGACATCTTTTTGTGGTGATTCAGCATATTTTTGTGGCAACTCAGCATCTTTTTGTGGCAACTCAGCATCTTTTTGCGGTGATTCAGCATCTTTTAGTGGCAATTTTGCATCTTTTTGTGGTGATTTAACATCTTTAGCATTAGCATTAGGCTTAGCATCAGCATACCATGTGTGTCTTTATCTTTTATTTTTTATTTCTACATAGCTGCGCAGATTCATTTTTTCCAAACTGAGTAATCCAAGTCATAATATTCCAACATATATATCCCAATAACCTAAATATTAATCAGTTTCTCGGTCCTAGTGATGCTGTACCTGGTTACCATGGTGATCAGGGAGCCAGCTTCATGAAGTTGAGTCTAAACTCCCTCTGAGTTTTAGTGTTTTTATATTTTCCTACATCATCCTGAGATCACAGATTATTCGATTCCAACAGATTAACGAGTGAAGTTGTGATCCAGGCTCCCGTTCTGCAGACAGACGTGATGTTTTACCGGTTTTAAATGTCACGTCTGTTCTGTTCCTGGCTTCATCATCGTCATCGTCATCATCATCCTCTCCTGCATCCCTCCGACTCTTTAAATCGTATGCAAGCGAGACGCCAGCCAGCGCTGTTTCTCTTTCTCTGTGTAATCTGAGCATGTGAATATCACTGGAATGATTTTTTATTTTTATAAAGCTGAACGTGTAAAGGTTCCATGACATTATTATGAATATTATGAATATTATAGATTAAATAGAGGCGGAGATGGTTTGATTTGCCTGCTTGCTTGTAAAAACAAAAAGAACAAATGTTGCCCTGATGATAAAACAGAGCCATACACACACACACAGATGTCAGGTCCAGCTGTGGTCCTGTCGGCTGTCAACAACCATAGCGTCACCATGGCAACATGACCTGTCTCTATAGCGACAGCCGTGGTGGAGCGGGACGACCTGCAGCTCTGGATCATAACAAGTGCCTCATTTTATTTCAGCCTTCGTCCTGCGAGCCGTCGCCGAGGAGACGCCGCCGCCGCACCTTCTGTCCAAGTCAAGACCCTTCAGACGCCGCCATTTCCCATCATGCACCTCAACTTTCCGAGTCTCACAGTTCAATCAGGGCTGCAGCTAACGGTCGGCTTCATTATCGATCAGTCTCCTGTATTCTGCAGCTTTTACTGGGATAAGTTCAACAGTCTCACAGAATTATCTCATTGTTTTTGACAACAGAAGGAACAAATGTCACAACTCTGAACCGATCCGACCTGATGGAGACTAGTGGTTCTAATTAATTAAAGTTTACTCAGAGTTAACAACATGTAGACTGACAACAAGTCACTTAAAACCAACAGCAAAGGAGTCAAAACATAGACACAAATCAACCACACGGAGAGAGAACCAAACACAAAGAGATGTAAAATTAACATAAAAAGATGCAAAATAACCCCAAAGATACACAAAATGACCAGAGATACACAAAACAACCACAAAGAGACACACTTACTAAAAAATAGATAGAAATTGTCACAAAACTGTGCCAAAGAACTGCAGACACACAAAAATCAGAAAGAGAAGCAAATTAACCAGAATCAGTCGACTCCAAACTAACCGATGTCAATAAAGTTGTTGTTTCTGCATTTTGTTTAAACTTTACCAACATCAGTTTGTGTATCACAGCTCAACAACCAACATGTCAGATCACCTAAAAACAGAACCTAACTATGTGCAGCTGATCTGCTTCCAGTCTGTTCTGATCATGACAGCATGAAACCAAAAAAAATGTGCAAAATCACCACAAAAAAACACAAAATGACGGCAGATATAAGCAAAATCACCATAAAAAGGCACAAAATCACCAGGCCAAGATGGAAAATAACCACAAAAGGATGCGGAATCACCACAAAAATGCAAAACAACCGCAAAAAAACGCAAAATGATCCCGTAAAGTGAATAAAAATCAGGTGGTTGGAGCTAAATCTGACATTAGATCAGTGTTCAGCGGCGTTGGGTCTCTGAGCTGCTGACGGAGACTAGAAGCTTCTCTGAGCAGCTTCTACTGAGGTGTTTAGGGACCGTCTGTAAACCGTAGCGTCTATCAATAAACAGATTTAACTTTTACTTTACAGTTTGCCTCTCTGAGACGTTCTGAAGGTTGTTTGATGCAGATTTCTATACTAGCAGGAATGTAGCACAACATGAAGCGAAAGCAGCGCTCCGTTTGTCCGTGAAAATAAATTGTGTATAAAAATAATTTGTCCATTAATGAATGAGTAAATGTTTTAACCCTCCTGTTGTCCTCATTTACGGGCACCAAAAAATATTGTTTCCTTGTCTGAAAAAAATCCCAAAATTCAGTCAAAAAAAATTCCTCAAATTTCTGAAATTTTGCAAAACCTTCAGGAAGAAAATTCCAGTAATTCCTTAGAAGTTTTATTTTTTTAAAATCCCCCAAGTTTGGCAAGAAAATCCTTGTAAATATCTTCAAAAAAAGAATAAAAATCTTCCCAAAAAATCCTGAAAATATCTAAAATGATAATATATATATCAGTAAAACTTCTGATATTTTTTTTAAGAACATTCACATGAAAATCAACCAAAATCCAGCAATTTTGGTTGATTTTTATGTGAATGTTCTTAAAGAAACATTTTTAACATTTCCTTTTCTTTCACCAAAAAATGTTTAAAAATTTCCCCAAAATGTTGAAAATGTGACATCAGAGGTTTCACTGTGAAAATATTTTTTTCCCCCCCACATTTTCAAACTTTAAAACGGGTCAATTTGACACGAGTGTTAAACAATCAGGCAGCATAGACTGTTCTTTTTTGGACAGAGTAAATAACCAGCAGATCCGTCCATAATGAAATAATCGTTATTCGCAGCCCTGAGTGAGACGTCATCTCTACAGCTGATTGTGTTTCTTCCATTTCCACTTTTCTGATATCTGATCGATAATTCTAGCGGATCAGATTCGTATGTTTGGATTATTTAGCTCATGAAGAGTCAGATGTCGGACACAAACCGTCTCTGCAGCAGCTGCTTCCTCCTGGTTTTACATTTATTTACTCACAGCTGAAGAACTTCACATGGAAACCTCACACAGTTACCGACCTGGACTAGTATATTTATTAGAGCTGAAACAATTATCGATTAGACCTCAGCTATTTAATTAATCACCAGCTGTTTGGGCATTTGATTCTTCAGTTTGAGTATTTTTTTAAATAATAAAACAGTCTAAATTCTGTGATTGCAGCTTCTTAAATGTAAATTTAAACAAGACATTTCTTATCTTCCGCTCAAATCAACATTATGTGACATTTCAGACACCAAACAGCTGATCGATTAATCCAGAAAACAATCAACAAGGACGATAATCATTAGCAGCAGCCGTATTATTTACAAGATTTAAACAGACATTATTTTGTTAGTAATCTTTTTAAAGTCTATATGATACTTTAATAACAGCAGGAGAGGAGGTTAAAGGATAAATTTATTATTTCCACAAACAAAGCAGCTCTTTAAAACTTATAATTCCATATATTTGTAGCTCATAAGCTGCTAATAATTCTGTGGTTTTCTGATACTTAGCTTAAACAACGCGGTGTCCAGCCAGCAGGGGGCGCTGCTGCTGCACAGACAGGTTTATCCAGATGTAAATATCTTCCATCACATTTTACTGTCTGTCCATTCACACCATCAGCAGCTAAACTACGTCTCCCACAATGCCCTGCGCTGCCCTTTAGCCCCGCCCCCAGCCTGCTGTCTTTAAGGGCATTTGGATCTTCTATGCATTTTCTAAGACTGTCTGCCGGCGATCAATCCTCCGATCGGAGGACTCTATCAACAGGTCTGAATATTCAGGTTCTGGTCTCGACAGACCAGGAGCAGGACTTCGTCACCACGCCTGCTCTGAGACGGCAGGACGGACACGATGGACGGATGTCGCTGAACTGTGGGTTTAATAAAGTTTTTATGTCCAGCTGTAAACACAGAACTGACGATCAGCTGACCGCGGCCTGTTATTGATCGGTTCGTGTCTCGATCCAGTCTGACTTTGAAAACACCGAGCTGGACCAGGACCGGCTCGCTTAACCCGAGCTAACTGTTAGCTAACTGCTAGCTAGCTGTTAGCTAACAGTTAGCTAACTGGCCTCATTTAATAAACAAGCTACTGTTCAAAGGTCACCTGGACAAGTCTGGTTTTTCACTTCCTGATCACAGCCAGTCGCTCTTACAATCAGGTTAATTCAGTTAAATGAAGTCAGGCTTAGTTCAGTTAGTCCGACAAATTCTAAGTTTATTTTGGTTCCATAAAGCAAATCTACCAATAAATTCAGATTTATCTTACTGATTCTGATTTATTATCAGGTTATTTCACTTAAATAAACCAAGTTTACCAAATAACTCATTATCAGGTTGTTTTGGTTCTGTAAAGCAAGTTTATCAAATAAATCAGGCTTATTTTACTGAGTCTGACTTATTTTCATTATATTTTGGTTCCATACGGCAAATTTACCAAATAAATCAGGCTTATTTCAAGTTAGTCTGATTTATTGTCAGGTTAATTCAGTTAAATAAGACAATTTTACCAAATAATTCAGGTTTGTTTTACTGAGTTTTGCTTATTATCAGTGGTTTAACCAAATAAATCAAAGTTATCCCAGTTAGTGTGACTTTCATTCAGGTTATTCTGGTTCCATAAAGAACGTTTACCAAATAAATCAGGTTTATTTCATTTAGTCTGATTTATTTTCAGGTTATTTTACTCCCATGGTGTAAATTCATCGTTCAAACTCAGGAAACCAGCACTGAGAAAATCCCTCCATCATGCATGTTAATGAGGGTGGACAAAATAACAGGAACACCTTAAATTAAGAGTTTCTCCACCTCCAAATATTTTATTTGTTTGTTTTTAACAAAGAAAAATAAAAAGACTAATTAAAGTGTAATGAGCAAAATACACAGAAATCTGCATTTTTAATTTAAATTACAGACCAAATATGAAATCCTAGTTTGTGTTGAGAGAGAATCCCATGAATATAAATACCAGCGAGGGTGGACAAAATAATAGGAACACCTGCAGACTGAACTGCCTCCAGAATAATAATCACAACTGTGCAAATATTAAATGATTGTATGGAAATGTTTCTGCAATGAAAAACACAGTAGCAGTCAGTTTAAATGTCTCACATTAAACAGATTCAGAAACAAACACACCAACACCAACAGATCTGTCGGATATTATTTCCTTTTATTCTTATTTCTCAGTCTGTCATATCATGTTCTGCAGAGTTTTCCTACCTGAACACTGAATCCTGAAACCATCCAAAGGTGGAATGGAGAACCTCAGATTGATCCTTTCAGCTCACCTGTCCAAGAAATGACACCCAGGTTTAGTCAGTACCATTAACATGATGTTTGAAAGCAGATTTCTATGAAACATTTCAAGTATCTTGCAAAAAAAAGTCCTCTTTTTTTGCACACGCTCTCTTGAGGTGTTTTTTGATCTTTGGAAAAATCAAGTTATTTTTGAGCTCAGCTGATTAATTCAGTTACACTTTTACTCCTCTTTTAGCTCTGCTTTGGTCTCCAGCAGCTCCTGGAGGAAACATCAGGCTCTTCAGATGCAAAATGTTCCACGAGCTGTGCTTCTGTGACATATCTTAACACGTTTCTTAAAGTATCATGTTAGAAACTGGCAAAAATTGAGAAAAAAAATTAAAAATTCCAATTTCCACTTTTTTTTTTTAAAGTTCACTTGAGGCAGTTTTTTATTATTTAAAAAAATGAATTGCATTTGAGTTCACCTGCTGAGTTTAAGCACAATATTGTCTCTTAGTTAGCTCTGCTTTCAGTCTCTACCACCACCTCAGAGACTTATCACGTTCTCTCGTTGCTAAATTATGCAACTGATGTGTTAATAAGACATATTTTTATGCATATATTAAATTATCACATTAGAAAAGGTTGTAAGTAGAATACAAAATTGCAAAATTGCCACTCTAGTGTTAAAATTAGGACATATTTAATTTTTGTACAGGAGATAAACTTGTACTCCTTATTACTACATTTAGCTGCTATTTAAAAAGTATCTGAGTATTTCTTCCACTACTGTTGGATATTATGTACTTTAATATGCGGTTAGATAGTCAGAATATCAGCTCATAAACTCTATATTCCATCTCTGTTAGCTTCATATTAGTAAATAATCCGACTACATGACACAGCAGTTATTAGCTTAGTGGCTAACAGCTAGCCACGCAGCGCTAATGTAAGCTAATTACAAACATTAGCCGGTTTAAACCACTCTAAGTAAGTTGTTTTAAAACTGAAGTGATTTAGAAACATTTCATGAATATTTAAACTCAACATTGCGCCACTTTAATGTTACCTGAATCCTGTTTCTGTCTCCATTTCCCGTCTTTAAATTAACAGTTTCTAACTTTTCACTCTACTGAACATCAGTTAAGATAACTGAATGCGCAGTGAAGGGGAGCACAAACTAATCTGGATCCGAAGCAGAGCGTAACACCGGTGGCAGTTTACCGGGAGGACAGGTGGATCTGTGAGGACCGTACAGGTGTACTGATGAGCTCACCTGTCTGCAGGTACAGTCAGTCCTCTGTCCAGGTCCTCACCTGTCTGCAGGTGGAGCCGTCATGATTAAAAACAAGTGAACCTGGTCGCTAACAAGATGGTGGACAGGAGACTCTTCAGCAGCTGACAGAGAAAGACGCAACCTGTGAAGGTTTTATTCACTACAGATATGTTTTAAAACTTCACTGATATATTTTTAAAGATATGGAAAACATCTTTTATTCTTGAATATATGTATAAATATGTGTTAAAATTATAAATAAAAATATGTTTTGACACACCTTCTCATTCAGTGCTTTTTATTTATTTGTATTGTTTATACAACATAAATCCAGATGTATTCTTTTATAGTTCTGATGTCTTCAGTATTAATCTACAACATATAAAATAATTAAATAAAAACCTTTGAATGAGAAGCTGTGTCCAAACCTTTTGACTGGTAGTGTATAAAGAATTCAAAATTAAGGTTAAACTCCTACAATAATATATATAACATAAATTAATCTGATCAATTAAAAAAATGCACAAAAATTACAAATAATTGCAGTAACAAATATATATTTGTGATACATTTTCCAATTCAGGTTAACAATCTATACAATTATAAACATCAAAAAGTTCAATTTGAAGGTTAAAACTCTACACTGTTTTTCCAGTTGGTTCCGTGTAGACGCAGCGACCTGGTGCTCTTCTTCAGTGAGCAGCTACACACTGAGAAGAACTTAAACCAGAACTGAACTTTCAAGCCTGAAACAACACTGGAGCGATGAACCGTCCCAGAAGGGTTTGACTCATTTCTAGAGAAGATACGCCGGCAAGAAGGACAGAAAGGAGGTGACGGCACTGTGAAAGAAGGAGCTAGAATTAGAGCGAAGCTAACCACAACTTCACACTTCAGTTATTTTAGTGACCGAGGAGGATCATAAGGTTGATTTAAGGTCCTCATCTTCTGATTAAAACTGTTTCACTCTGATCAATATCTGCAGATGGAAAGTTCTCACTTCACCTCAAAGTCCTGATAAAATCTGACACGTGACTCCTTCAGAAGGTTTTACAGGATGTTACTGCAGAGTCAAAGAGTCATTAGACAGAAATCAGCTTATTTATAACCACAGCAGCTTCACTTCAATCAGCTCCTGATCTGCAGCTCACTGAAATAATAAATAATGTTAGAAAGGCTTCTGACCAGAATGAAAACTGTACATCCACAAGAAGACACTAAACCTCCAGAAAATGACACAAAATCTCCACGAAAACACACAAAAACTTCAACAAAGGGAAATAAATTCTCCATGAAAGACAAAACCATCAAGAAAATGCACAAATCCTCCAGAACTAGACACAAAACCTCCACAAGAAGACACTAAACTTCAACAAAAAAGCACAAAACTTTAACAGATAGACACAACACCTCACTAGAAGACACAAAACCGACACAAAAATACACAAAATGTTCACTCAAATATACAAAACATCTACTAAAATACACAAAAGACACAAAATTTCACAAATGAACAGAAAAACCTCAGTAAAAAAACACAGAACTTCCACTGAAATACACATAAAAAACAAAGACACAAAACCTCAACAAGAAAACACAAAATAGCTATAAAAACACAAAATGTTTGTAAAAACAGACAAAAATTCCATGAAAATACACAAAATAACCACAAAAAGACACAAATCCTCAACAAAAGACAACAAAATTCAACAAGAGAATACAAATCTCAATAAAAATACACAAAATATCTACATAAAGACACAAATCCTCCAGAAAAACCTACAAAACCTCAACATAAACTACACAAAACATACACAAATAGACACTCATCAGAACGATGACCTCACTTCCTGTTTGTCCTGATGAAACCCAACCGCTGGCGTGAACTTCTCTTTATTTCTCTGGAAAAACCTCCAGAAGTCAAGTGTGGCTCAACGTTCATGTCATGAGGTTCACCAGGAAACATTTTCACTCATTTTGCTTCACTTCCTCATTTTGGAAGTTTCTTAAGTGAAAAAACTTTTCACAAGAAGACACAAACTTCACACAAAAACACAAAAAGCTTTTAAACAGACACAAAACATAAAGGACAAAAAAGGACATAAAAAGACACAAACCTCACCTGAAATGCAAATAAATGCCAAAAAAGAGACAAAACATCCACCAAAATACACACAACTTCAACAAAGAATTCAAACTTTTCACAAAAAGACACAAAATTTACACAGAACAGACTCAAAGTTTACACAAAACACACAAAACTTCAACACAGACACAAAACATGAACATAAAAGGCACAAAAACTCACAGAAAAATACACAAAAACACACAAAGCTTCAACAACAGGCATAAAATTCCCAATAAATCCACCAAACTCCCACAATGCTCTCTGCTTTAACATGAACTGTAGGCTGAGTGATGCCTCCTTTGCAGGGCCGTGCAGAGACCTTTGGAGGACCAGGTAGTTTACTCACGTTAGTGACACTGAGTCGGCACCAGGTCCAATGAACTGAATCTACTGATATGTTGCACAACGTTAGCTGGACATCAATATTTTGTGAATGTCTATTTAACTTGTAAAATCTATTATGAGTTATCTTAAGGGAATAACTTTTCTCCGGTAACTCGCTGCCCTGTTTTCCAAGACGACGCTCCTCTGACTCTCTGACCTGCTGCCTGGATGCTTGACTTGAGAAAACTTTCAAGGCCGTGCTCTCGCGAGTAATTAACGTCATATTAACCCAACGTATCAAGGAGTCGACACTGAGCAAGATAATTATCTGTAGTTTACCTTAGTTCTCGCGAGTACCCGACAGTGCAGAACTCTGCTGTGAAAGTGGAGACATGCAGCGGTGGGGTATTTGCAACAATAAAAAAAAAGAAAAGAAATTCGAAGGAGCGGCGGCTAGGATTCAGGAATGTTGGGAATGCAGAGGAAACACTGTATCAGTGAATGGGAAAGTGTGTCCAAACTTTTGACTAGTTATATATTTAAATACATATATATAACGAGACACACCATCTCATTCAAAGATTTTTATTGAATTATTTTCAGCATTGTAGATTAATAGAGAAGATTAAGCAAGTTTTGTTTACAGCATCATTCCAGATGTAATTTTTTTTTCTTTTTTATGGTTTTGATGTCTTCAGTATTAATGTACAATTTAAAAATTACTTCAATAAAAACCATTGAATGAGACGGTGTGTCCAAACTTTTGACTGGTCGTGTATCGATATATATATTTTACATAGAAGAACTTGTTTGTTTCCAGCATGTTACCACAGAAATAATCAGCTTCTCCAGTATTTAAGTCCACTGAGTAGATTATTATTATTTTACAGATATTGTTGATATTTGAATCGATTTATTGATTTGACTTCACTTGGAAACAGATTTTGATGATTTAGGATTTAACAGTTACTTCATGGTGAAATTCTGACGTTCTCAGAACCTTATCACAGTTAAACATTTTATTTTTAGCTTTCCTTGAAGGCGTTTCAGCGACTGACAGCAGGAAACTCGATTGAGCAACCGGAGCTTCTGATCAGAGCTGAAGAGCTGAAGGAGTGAAGAAGTGGATCACTTTTCTACATCAGGAGGAAACTGAGGATGAATGTCCAGCGACTTCTGCTGTTCTGCTTCTTATCAGGTGAGGACGACTTTAACTCTCCCATCTGGACCATTCTTCATCTTTTAGAGGAAATAAATGTTAAAAAACGGTGAAAAACACCAATAACACGACGTCACACTAAATGATGACATTTTACTGAGATTCTATCAGCTTTTGTCTGTAATTTAACAAAACAGGGAAAATGTGTAAAGTTTGATTTAAATTCTGTGAAGTTTTACTGAAAACAACAAATTAACATCTGTGGAAATACGTGTAATTATTATATTTATCATTTAAAAATTTATTTCTAATTTTTAATTTTAGAAAAGCCAAATAAATTGGCTTTTCTAAAAAGCCAATTTTTGTATATATATATATATATATATATATATATATATATATATATATATACAGTGCCTTGTGAAAGTATTCGGCCCCCTTGAACTTTTCAACCTTTCGCCACATTTCAGGCTTCAAACATAAAGATATAAAATTTTTATTTTTTGTCAAGAATCAACAACAATTGGGACACAATCGTGAAGTGGAACGAAATTTATTGGATATTTTAAACTTTTTTAACAAATAAAAAACTGAAAAGTGGGGCGTGCAATATTATTCGGCCCCTTTACTTTCAGTGCAGCAAACTCACTCCAGAAGTTCAGTGAGGATCTCTGAATGATCCAATGTTGTCCTAAATGACTGATGATGATAAATAGAATCCACCTGTGTGTAATCAAGTCTCCGTATAAATGCACCTGCTCTGTGATAGTCTCAGGGTTCTGTTTAAAGTGCAGAGAGCATCATGAAGACCAAGGAACACACCAGGCAGGTCCCAGATACTGTTGTGGAGAAGTTTAAAGCCGGATTTGGATACAAAAAGATTTCCCAAGCTTTAAACATCTCAAGGAGCACTGTGCAAGCAATCGTATTGAAATGGAAGGAGTATCAGACCACTGCAGATCTACCAAGACCCGGCCGTCCCTCTAAACTTTCATCTCGAACAAGGAGAAGACTGATCAGAGATGCAGCCAAGAGGCCCATGATCACTCTGGATGAACTGCAGAGATCTACAGCTGAGGTGGGAGAGTCTGTCCATAGGACAACAATCAGTCGTACACTGCACAAATCTGGCCTTTATGGAAGAGTGGCAAGAAGAAAGCCATTTCTCAAAGATATCCATAAAAAGTCTCATTTGAAGTTTGCCACAAGCCACCTGGGAGACACACCAAACATGTGGAAGAAGGTGCTCTGGTCAGATGAAACCAAAATCCAACTTTTTGGCCACAATGCAAAACGATATGTTTGGCGTAAAAGCAACACAGCTCATCACCCTGAACACACCATCCCCACTGTCAAACATGGTGGTGGCAGCCTCATGGTTTGGGCCTGCTTTTCTTCAGCAGGGACAGGGAAGATGGTTAAAATTGATGGAAGATGAATGGAGCCAAATACAGGAGCATTCTGGAAGAAAACCTGTTGGAGTCTGCAAAAGACCTGAGAGTGGGACGGAGATTTATCTTCCAACAGGACAATGATCCAAAACATAAAGCCAAATCTACAATGGAATGGTTCACAAATAAACGTATCCAGGTGTTAGAATGGCCAAGTCAAAGTCCAGACCTGAATCCAATCCAGAATCTGTGGGCAGAGCTGAAGACTGCTGTTCACAAACGCTCTCCATCCAACCTCACTGAGCTCCAGCTGTTTTGCAGGAAGAATGGGCAAGAATTTCAGTCTCTGGATGTGCAAAACTGATAGAGACATACCCCAAGCGACTTGTAGCTGTAATTGCAGCAAAAGGTGGCGCTACAAAGTATTAATGCAAGGGGGCCGAATAATATTGCACGCCCCACTTTTCAGGTTTTTATTTGTTAAAAAAGTTTAAAATATCCAATAAATTTCGTTCCACTTCACGATTGTGTCCCAATTGTTGTTGATTCTTGACAAAAAATTAAAATTTTATATCTTTATGTTTGAAGCTTGAAATGTGGCGAAAGGTTGAAAAGTTCAAGGGGGCCGAATACTTTCACAAGGCACTGTATATAGTTATGTGTGATGTAACAAAGAACAGACATTAAAATAACATTTAAAAACTTGTCTAATTTCTTCAAACCTAATTATACATTTTTCCTTCAAATAGCAGCAAATCTGTAAAAAAAACAAACATTATTTAGCAGATTGAAATATTGTAAAAGTTGAATACTTTTATGGTAAAATGTTGGAAAAGAAAAAATATTAGTCAAAGGATAGATTTTTGATATGAACACTATTTACAGTTTCAAAAATTTTCTCTCATTTTTTAACAATACTATGAATTCATTTTTTTAAACTTAATTCTATTTTCAGCATTTTAAAAAGTTAATTCTAATTTCAGTTAATGAAGGGCAAAACTTTGTTAAAAATGTATCTCTGTGTGTGCGTGTGTGTGTGTGTGTGTGTGTGTGTGTGTGTGTGTGTGTGTGTGAGTACTGGTGAAGGCAGGCAACAAAATGAAAGGCAGGAATACGTTGAATACAAGAATACAAACGCATTTTGAATACGTTGCAGATCAACAGACCAATTATGTGTCCGTTGCAACGTAATTGAAGATGCATTTTAGTTGTCTGAGAACGTAATTTTGTGGAGACAGGGTTGCTCATAGTGATGCTTGGTCTGTCTGGTACAATCACAGTAAAACATCCATCAGGTCCTCCTCAGTCTCTCACAGAGTTTCAGTTTATGTGGACGTTCCTGCTGGAACTCTGTCCTTCTACAGAGTCTCCTCTGACTCTCTGATCCTCCTCCACACCTTCAACACCACATTCACTGAAACTCTCTATCCTGGATTTGGATTCTATCCTGGTTCCTCCTCAGTGTCTCTGTGCTGAGTCTCGTCTTCAGAGTCTCCTCCTGGTACAGAAACAGTGTTGAACAGATGGTTGAGTCTCTCCATGACTCTGTCCCTCACAAACATGTTTTCACATTCATGGATTAAATGTGTTTCTTTGTCAAATCCTTCTCAATGATTCCTTGTAAACTTGTTCCTCTTCAAAGATGAAGTTGTGATTCTTCCAGGAGCCAAATGTGGTGTTTGCGTCTTTTTCCAGTCAAATGTTGAGTGAAAATCAGGATGTGGTGTTCCTCTGATGCTCACTTGAACTAAAAGCATTTGAGCTGCACAAAGTGTGAAATGAGAGAGGAAGCAGTGAATCTACAAACTGCTGACAGACTTTCACACATTATTGTCCAGTGAAAATCAGCTTTTTGTGCAGCCACACTTGATCCTGATGTGAGTCTTTAAGTCCTGTTCTAGTGATGAAATGAGAACTAAAAATCCTGACTCTGAGTTCTTCATTACAAACACACATTATATCATCTGTTTGTTTTTCATCTGCTTTATTCTACTCAGCATTTAACAGGATTATAAAAATACATTTAAAGTCTGTCAGGAATCATACAGGTATGAGATCCATGAATCAGCCGTAAGAATGGGGCTCTGGCAGAGTGACAGAAAATAAGGGAACACAGTATGAGATTAGAACCTGTGATTTATCATCACATAATGCTAGAACCTGATGAATGTGTGTGAACTACCCTAATGCCTGTTTTTTATCTTCTTTAAATGTTGAAACAGTGTAAAAATCAGAAGAGTGCCTCACTGTAAAGTCATGAGATGATTATTTTAAATACTTGTCTTTTATAATCCTGGTTTAGCAGCAACTGAGTCACAGCAGAGTCTCATTGCAACAAAGAGGATTGTTTGATTGTGTTTTGAAGTGACCACATGGGGGCAGCATCTCTCTGTGAGCAGTGAGGGCTTTGGTTACCAGAGGAGATTAATGGGGTTAAGGTTTTTATTACTATGAAAATGGGAATGCTTTGAAGGTTTTGATCACTATGAAATGGAGATGTTTGATCACCATGGAAACCAAGAGATTACTAACTTGGTCATGGAGCAAGTAGTCTGGAACTAAGATAAACTTGAACTAAATGCTCACAGTAAAGGTTCATTAGCTCTGGATAGATTTTGGGGGATTTCTTGTCAGTCTGTGTGCATTGTGCAGAAATGTACAGTGTGGGTGTTAGTGAGAGTTAGACGCTGACATCAGCTTCTCCTGTTTGTCCACCTGAAGCCTGTGCTGGGCTGCAGATGAACCAAATACATGAATAGACCGGATGAAAGGGCTGAACAGGATAAACAGCTGGTTTTGGTTCATCCGGACCATGGGGGGGGCATGAAGGCGGTGGATGGGGGAAGTGCACAAGTGAGGAGGGGGGAGGGTGTCTGCTGTCATCGTGTATGTAAATTAAAGTGTGATGTCATCGTGTATGTAAATTAAATATGATGTCACCGTATATGCAAATTCTGAAGAGAAGCAGTGATGTCATAAAATGCACCTGTTGGAATATATTTGTTGGGAGTTGTTGTGGGGGAGTCACTTGATGCAAACCAGACAACAGTTCTGAGCATGAGGGATTTTACCACAGAACTTTGGACGGGTGATTCAACATGATCTGCAAAGAATATGTGTTCTACTGGGATTATGGACTGAAGGACTGCTCTGACTGCTGTTTGAGGATTCTAAAAATAACACTGACTGAAGGGACATTACTGAACTCTATCATTTCCAAAGGAATGACACCAGAGAGGATTATAACAAAGCTTTTATTGGCCCAAACAACAAGAAAGGACACAAGCAGATCTAAATCTGGACTGAACTCTCTCTGCTTCCCCCTGGAGGCTCAGAGGCTCGTCGTTCTTCAGGTGATCAGCCGGATGTGGACACACCGTCTGCTCTGCCCCTCCAAATGACAGAATGTGGGTGATTATTACTCTTCTTCTATGAAAGCATAGTAGCAGTTAGGAATCATGACGAGCCACTGAAATATTAACTAACTATTGATTCATTGTCTGATGATTTAATGGATACTGCTATTTCCCTGCTGAGATATATTTTAATAAAGCATTATCCTGCAATTAAAATCAATAGATTGGAACTTTTATTTATCCCCATCACAATGGTTAGATATATTTTTTTTCCTCAGAGTGTATAAAGTCACTTTAATGCGTACATCACAACAGTAAAGGTTCTGTAAGGTTACATAGTCAGTCCACATTTATTCTATTCAACATTCTGAAAGTTTTTACAGAAAGGTTTGTTCATATATCATCTACAGTCTGATTTATGACACTTTTCCCCCCCTAAAAACAGACTGAAATGCACAAAATGAGACATAAAATGAAACAGAAAAACCTTAAAAAGATGCAAAATGTCCAAAATGATACAAAAAAAATGAGACACAAAATGTCCACAATGGAACAAAAAAACTTTAAAGGCACGAAAAATGAGGAGTAAAAACAATCGTTAAGACAAAAAGTGACCAAGGTTAGAGACACAATGATGAAAATGAGCCTCAATGAGACACAAAATGAGCAAATTCAACAAAAACAGCCTTTAAGTCACCAAAATGGAACAAAAACAACAAAAAGATGAAAAATTACATTTTATCCACTAACAACCCTAAGGATGCAAACTGACCAAAATAAGCCACAAAATGACCAAACGTTAGCTTGTCAGTGTTGTGAAAACTTCAGTCTAACATGTCAGTGTGTAGTTTGATATCTGGAGCTGAGCTGCAGCTCGTTGTCTGGACTTCTGTCTGACCTGAATGTTTCCTATCTGGCTTCATTTTTCTGTCAGTCTTTGCTCACAATGTCTTCACAAGTTTCACCACAACTCTCCAATATCTCCAAGCTTTGTGTGGACAAAATGTTTCAGTGGTGAGAAAAAGACCCAAACAGAGTCTACTGAACGGTCCAACAATGTTATGGGACAGTTCAAATGGGACACAAAATGGAACATAAAACATCCGACCAAGAGAGAAAAACACCATAAAATTACAAAATGGACATAAAAAAAGACCAAAAGTGGCCAAAATAGGACTAAAATTAAGCAAAAATGACCAAAACCAGGCACAAAAATTAGAAACAAAATGAGGAAAATGAGACACAAAATGTACAAAGCAATCTTAAACTGGTCCAAAATGAGAGATAAAATGAGCAAAACAGAGCAAAAAAAGATGAAAAATGAAACAGAAATGGGCAATGAGTCACAGAATGGACAAACTGACATGAAATGACTAATATGAGCAACATGAACTATTTTAAACAAAAACAACCTGACAGACACATGAAATGAATCATAAAATGACCAAAATGGTACAAAAACAACATAAAGAGATGAATTAGACACATAAATGACCAAAACTTGATGCAAAATAAACAAAATTACAACAAAAAAATAACATGAAAAGATGCAACATGTTTAAAAACGGACCAAAAGATGTAAACTGATCACAATTAAACACATTCTGACACAAAGGGATCAAAATTAGCTTAAAAATGACCAAACTGATCCAGAAATCTTCACTTACATTCACCAAGCTGTCCACATTTATTCTGTTCAATACTCAGGCTTCTGCAGGTTTGTTCATAGATCATTTACAGTCTGATTTATACAACATTTTTATCTGAAAAACGTACTGAAATGCACAAAATGATCAAAATTTCTAGTAAGAACAACCCGAAAGGCAAACTGACCAAATATAGACACAAGCATCAAAATGAGCCACAAACTGAACAATTACAAACAAAAACAACCTTAAAGACTCAGAATAAGCAAAATAAACCACACAATGACCAAGATGGTACAAAAACAGGACCTGAATTAGATAAAAACACGACCAAAGTTAGCCTCAGAATGACCAGACTGATCCAGAAATCTTCACTTACATTCATCACAGTCCACATTTATTCTATTCAACATTCTGAAGGTTTTACACACAGGTTTGTTCATAGATCATTTACAGTCTGACTTAAACATTTTTTTTTCTAAAGACATGCTGAAATGACCAAAATGGTCCACTAAGATGCAAAATGACCAAAATTGAACAAAAACAACCTTAAAGTGATGGAAAATGACTAAAATGAGAGAAAGAGAAATGGCCACTGAGTCACAGAACGATGAAATAGACGTGAACTGACCAAAAGAACTGACAAGATGAACAATTTTAAACAGAAAAATTTAAAAACACACAGTGACCAAAATGAACCACAAAATGACCAAAATGGAACAAAAAAATAACATGAAAAGATGCAAAATGTTTAAAACCAGACAGAAAGACGTAAACTGACCAAAACAAAACACATAATGACACAAATGAGACACAAAATGATCCAGAAATCTTCTCTTACAGTCATGAAACTGTCCACATTCCTTCTATTCAACATTCTGAGGGCTTTTACAGAGAGCTTTGTTTTGTTTACTGTCTGTGGACCTGGAAGGAGCAGCTTCATATCTGGAAAAAAGATTCACAATCAACGGTTTGTTTAACCCTTTAAGCTTCAGTCAATTCCAGCCGTTTTCAGTACAAAAAAAAAATCGCTAATATTCTATTTTTAAATAAAAAAAATTACGAAAAATACAGGGAATATTGGACGGGCATCGGGAGGTGCATTTCCTTGAAAACGACCGATTCGTGGATTTTATACGACTTCAGGACATGTTTTGGACAAAATAGTTTACTGGCTTGTGTCATCTGGATGTCCAAGGTTGGATTATGGCCGTTTTTTGTGGAATATTTTTTTCTGTGTGTAATAATAAACCCGGAAATGTGAGTCGCGCTGTGTGCGTTAAAGCCGTGTTTAGAGAACGGATGGATGGATATTCGTTTTTGTCAGACAAATGTGTTTTTCTCACCCGCTGTGGTAATCACATCTGAAAGTGGTTTATACCGGCGGATTCATGAGAATCTAAGCTTTCCATCGGTGTATAGTGTTTGTATAATCGTGTTTGCAGCCGTCGGACATTCTTGAAATTCCTATGCAAATTAGTAGGTGTACCGCCGGCGGTACACTGAAGCTTAAAGGGTTAATGTTTTAACCCTCCTGTTGTCCTCATTTACAGGCACCAAAAAACATTGTTTCCTTGTCTAAAAAAAATCCAAAATAAAAAAATTCAGCCAAAAAAATTCCCCAAATTTCTGAAAATTTGCAAAACCTTCAGGAAGAAAATTCCAGTAATTTCTTAAGTTTTCTTTTCAAAAAATCCTCCAAACTTGGCAAGAAAATGTTGTAAATATTTTCCAAAAAAAAAGAGTAAAAATCTTCAAAAAATGAATAAAAATCTTCCAAAAAAAATCCTAAAAATATCTAGTGATGACATATATTTCAGTAAAACTTCTAATATTTTCTTTAAGAACATTCACATGAAAATCAACCAAAATCCAGTGAATTTCGCTGGATTTTGGTTGATTTTTATGTGAATGTTCTTTAGAAATATTTTTAACTTTTTATTTCCACCTAAAATTGTTCAAAGATTTCCCAAAAATGTTGAAAACGTGGCCATCAGGAGTTTCACTGTGAAAATATACATTTTTTCCCCCACATTTTCAAACGAGTCAATTTTGGAAGAAAAAAAAATGCCACTATCTCCAGACACATACACCCCCTGTCTAAGGTTTTAGGACACTTTCTCATTCAAATCAATTGGAACCTTTCCTAAAACGTTTGACAGGGGGTATATATGTGGTCATGGTTCCATGATGCCAATGTCATGGTAAAGACTGGATGCAGCAAATTTACAAAGAAATCATTCTAAACTACATGTCAGCCTTCAAAGATTGGACTTTTCATAGAACACTTGATGTTTTTATATTTCAACTCACACATAATCTGAGATTCTTTGATCTACTTGTTCAATATTAGAGGTTGTTCAGTCTT
This sequence comes from Acanthochromis polyacanthus, assembly GCF_021347895.1. Classification (NCBI taxonomy): domain Eukaryota; kingdom Metazoa; phylum Chordata; class Actinopteri; family Pomacentridae; genus Acanthochromis; species Acanthochromis polyacanthus. The sequence goes on from NC_067118.1 coordinate 3,604,754, forward strand.
CTAGCTAGATAGATAGCTAGATAGATAGCTAGATAGGCCAGTAATCTCCTAAATTAATTATGATTAATCATCAGAGAATCACTGAAAAGCTCTGCATCTAACAGGTTCCTGCAGCCTCGAGGGATCTGAGGAACGATTAAGGTGGTAATCGAGGAAATTCGACCTGCTGCTCACTGCCTCCATCCAGACGTCTATCCCTCTACCACTGATAATTCATTTAACTGAGTAACCACTTTGAATGGTTTAATTAATTTACCAGTCACGTCTGTTAACGACAGCTTTCCTCTTAATGGATTTTGCAACGAAGACACTAAACAATAACCTGGCAATAGCCAGATTAATAATTGTGTAGTACTTGATAGTACTCCACAATATCAATCTGGGACCGCTTCATGTAAATCCGTTCGGAGGAAAGAGGCACGGATTGGACAATGCAACAGTATGTCCCGCCTCTGACAGGTTTGTTTTTAGCCAATCGCGGGATCTTCACAACGAGCGGAGCCAATTGGTAGATTAAACTCTTACCAAAACCCGTAGGTAAAAAAGCACAAACATCTTTACCATCCAGAAATGCGCAAAGAGCCTCTCATTGTTCTTCCTTCAAAGAAGCGATAGGAGATTCGGCTAAAACTGACTTAATAGCAGCATCTACACGATCGTTGTCCTCCGCTGCCATGTTTGTTTTGATCTACTGGCGCTTGGTGTCGTCTTCACATCCGGATATCCCGCCCCACACACGAATACTGCTGCGTGATTGGCCCGTGCCAACTTGGCTCTGTCCGAACAGTGAAAGCGGGAGCGGAGCAAGATGGTTTCTTGAGAGATTTGTGAACTCACAAATATCGCGAGAAATCAACTTGCTGGCAAGGTTAACTAAACAAGAAATTAGACCTGAATTCTGTTAAGCCGGATCTCAAGGACTTTAAGTTTGTGGAGGACTTCTTGAACTTTTACTGAACCCTGCACGGAGAAATCTTCTTGGCAGGGGTTCAGTCTGTGTCCAGTGTGCATACACTGGTGTCGTTATAGGGTTCCTTGTTGGTTGGACGTTGGTCCAGACTGGTCAAAGCAGCACTGTTCACCATTGGCAGAGTGCTGACAAGTCTGAGAGTTTTGTCCATCTGTTCCGTTCTGCTTGGAAAACAAACACACAAACAGAGAACGTCAGTGTTTCCTGCAGCACTGAAGAACTGATGCCTTGCCTGAGATAGAGAGCACCCCGAATGACATCTAAAGACACTTTTTCCCGTTGGAATTTAACATTCAGTTGTACGATTACGTCAGAATTCCTAATCTAACCCACATTCCCAGATTAACCTGGACCAGATTTCTGTGTCAAACGAATACAGGTTAGACTGAACGATAGCTGATAACGTGTTAACAGAATTCAACTGACCACAGTTGTTCAAAACAGTTCTGAAACAATTTTGCAGCAATATCCAAAATGATCCAATACATAATTGTGTATACACTGTGACTGAGACCAGTCTTTACATACCTCACTGTGACACTGATTGAATGCTTTCTTTCTGGTGTGGATCTGCTGGTGTCGTTTCAGGGAATCCAAAGTTCTAAAAGTCTTCTTACACTCATCACATCTGTATGGTCTCTCCCCAGTGTGGACACGTTGGTGAACTTTGAGGTATGCAATGTAGCTGTAGCGTTTCCCACACTGGTCACAAAAGTATGGTTTAACCCCAGTGTGGGTCACTTCATGAGCTTTTAACTGTGAGTACCGTACAAATGGTTCACCACAGTGATCACATGCGTACACATCATGTCCAGTGTGGATGCGTTGGTGACATTTTAAGCTCTGTTGGCGCTTGAAAGTTTTTTCACAGGAGTCACAGTGGTACCGCTTTCTACCAGAATGGGGGCATTGATGGATCAACAACTGTTCATGTTGAGTAAAAGTTTTCACACACTGATCACAGTGGAATGGTTTAACTCCACTGTGAATGAGTTGATGACTTTTTAAGTGACTCTTCAGAGTAAAAGCCTTTCCACACTGATCACAGTTGAATGGTTTAACTCCACTGTGAATGAGTTGATGACTTTTTAAGTGACTCTTCAGAGTAAAAGTCTTCCCACACTGATCACAGTTGAATGGTTTAACTCCACTGTGAATGAGCTGATGACTTGTTAGATCAATCTTCTGAGTAAAAGCCTTTCCACACTGATCACAGCTGAATGGTTTCACTCCAGTGTGAATGAGTTGATGTTTTGCTAGAGTACTCTTCTGAGTAAAAGCCTTTCCACACTGATCACAGCTGAATGGTTTCACTCCACTGTGAATGAGTTGATGTATTGCTAGAGTACTCTTCTGAGTAAAAGCCTTTCCACACTGATCACAGCTGAATGGTTTCACTCCAGTGTGAATGAGTTGATGTTTTGCTAGAGTACTCTTCTGAGTAAAAGTCTTTCCACACTGATCACAGCTGAATGTTTTAACTCCACTGTGAATGAGCTGATGACTTGTTAGATGACTCTTCTGAGTAAAATCCTTTCCACACTGATCACAGCTGAATGGTTTCACTCCAGTGTGAATGAGTTGATGTTTTGCTAGAGTACTCTTCTGAGTAAAAGCCTTTCCACACTGATCACAGCTGAATGGTTTAACTCCACTGTGAATGAGTTGATGTTTTGCTAGAGTACTCTTCTGAGTAAAAGCCTTTCCACACTGATCACAGCTGAATGGTTTCACTCCAGTGTGAAGGAGTTGATGTTTTGCTAGAGTACTCTTCTGAGTAAAAGCCTTTCCACACTGATCACAGCTGAATGGTTTCACTCCAGTGTGAAGGAGTTGATGACTTTTTAACTGACTCTTCTGAGTAAAATCCTTTCCACACTGATCACAGCTGAATGGTTTAACTCCACTGTGAATGAGTTGATGTTTTGCTAGAGTACTCTTCTGAGTAAAAGTCTTTCCACACTGATCACAGCTGAATGGTTTAACTCCACTGTGAATGAGTTGATGACTTGTTAGATCACTCTTCTGAGTAAAAGCCTTTCCACACTGATCACAGCTGAATGGTTTAACTCCACTGTGAAAGAGCTCATGACTTGTTAGATTACCCTTGGTAGTAAAAGCCTTTCCACACTGATCACAGCTGAATGGTTTGTCCACAGTGTGAATACGTTTGTGAATTCTTAGCTTTGTTGCTGTGATAAAAGTCTTGCCACATTGCTCACAACTGAGGGATTCATCTCTTTTTGCTGTTGTTGCCGAACCATCCTTATCCTCCTCAGAGGTCTGACATCTCACTCCATTGCTGTGTTTACATTTCTGTAGCAAAAGACAAAGATAAAAACAGAAGCAGTGATGGAAGAGCAATCATGAAAAAATTTAACCTCAAAGTCTCAATTGCATGTAGTTGGACATGAGGCTGAAACAAGATCAAGAATCTGCAGACATACTAGCAGCTTTGTCATTAGAAACCTAGAAATGTGTCAACAGCACACTCAATGTCAACAAAAGTATTTTCACAGGCCGACAGTTTTCAGCTTTCTGCACGGTACTTTTAGAATATTGGGTAGTAAAATCTGTCGATCACCGTGAAAAGCAAAGCAGAGCTGGGACTGATGGGATTGTACCACCAGGATCTCTTGATCCCCAGACTTTCCGTTAAGTTACATTACTGGAGAAATGTACAATATGAAAAGCATACAACATCAATGTCCAGATTTAGGTCTTAATGGCAGCAGAGTCAATTCAGACCACCAACACTTTCTAGTTTCTCCTAGAGGATCAGATGTTGATACCAGTCCAGAAAAGATCTGTAATTCTGCCACTGAATGCTGGATTTGACCCCAACGACCCAGGCAATTTGTTGTGCAGCAGTGACACAAGCGTTCACCATCAAACAACAAGAGCAACAAAACAGTTAAAGGAATAGCAACGATTAAAGGAAATGTTTATAAATGTAAAAAAATAAGATAAAACAATTACAAGTAAAATAAAAGCCATTTAAAGAAAAATCAAACAAAACATAAGACAGACAGGGACATCGGCAGCAATCTTGGTCATTTAGTCAGACGTAGTAAAAGTTTTCAATAAACGGCCACTGATGTAATCAGGTAGAGGACTTTTCTTTGGTCTGCACTGTTTGAGACACCAGATTACATTGCCCACATCAAGGAAGGGATTCTGTGGAGAGGCTGACATGAGGCAGTTTTTAGTCTCAGCATGTTTAGCCTTAAACTCATGGGAGTCAAACCTGACAAAAACTGTTTAGACTTTGAGCCAGCTCTAAATCACAATTATAACCACTGAGCTGAACTCTCTCATTGACACATTGAGTCCCAGTGATCAGATTCATGCCGTCCCAGACTGAACTGAGGTTGTTCATTTTGAGCTGAGACTCAAGTTTGTCTTTGTATTGTCTTTTGTGGGTCCTGATCTCCTACTTTAGTTCCTTCTGTCAGTTATACAGATTTAGTGCATTTCCTTCTCTGAAGACTGTTTTCTTTCTGTACAGTAGGTCTTTAAGCTTTTAGAAAGCCATGGCTTAGTGTTTGGATATAGTTTAACAGTTTTTTTCAGGAATAACACTGGTTTCAGTCTGTGACCAGCTGCTCACAACATCAGTCGGTTCATCAATATCAGCTGAGGACTCCTTAAACACGTCCCAGTCAGTAACCTCCAGACATCCCTGCAGAGTGTGACAAACTTTCACTCTGATGTTCTGCACTTTGCCTTGCTTCAGTACAGTGGTAGACAGGGATAAGGAGGATGCAGTTGTGGTCAGAGGAACCCAGAGAAGCACCTTTCACATTGTTGTAACAGATCAAAGATTTTGTCTCATCTCGTGGGTCATGTGACGTACTGATGGAAGTCTCTCAGTGTGTGTTTTAGTGTGCAGTGGTCTCTGGATGACCTGATGGATAAGCCCACAGGGATTTATTTCACTGGCCTTTGGACGGATATAGACAAGTTTCACAAATATCTGGGGAAATTTCTGAGGCAGATATGGATGGCAGAGTGAAACAGAAAGCAGTTCTAAGTCAGTAGTGCAGTTTCTCCAGGACAGTGTCAGATTTGCACCAGCGCTGTCCTTGTCCATTTGGAATACCCACTTGAGCCCAAGCTTTCATTTGCTGGCTGATGTTGCTTCAATATTTCCACATAATATTCTATCCTCTTGATGCCATCTATTTTGTGAAGTGCACCAGTCCCTCCTGCAGCAAAACACTCCCACAACATGGTGCTGCCACCCCCATGCTTCACAGCTGGGATGGTGTACTCAGGCCATCCTCAGCCAGCATCTTCACAAGGTCGTTTGCTTTTGTTCTGGGGTTGATGAGCACATTTCACCCCAAAACAATCCTAACCTTAACCAATCTCCATCTTGAGCAGTAGGATGGCTTGACATTCCCGTGGTGTTGATCTGTGCATGTAATTGTTTGGACAGATAAACGTCAAACTACAGCAATCTGGAAATTGCACCCAAGGATGAACCACACCTGTGGGACCACAAATGTCTTCCTGATGTCTTGGCTGATTTCTTTTCATTTTCTAATGTCGTCAGACTCGTCACACAAGGAAGCAGTGTGTTTGAGGTGTGCCTGAAAATACATCTTAATCTATCAAAAGCTTTCAAAGCCAGGACATCATTATCTTTAAGGCATAGCAATCTTAGTGTTTGCAAACTTCTGACTGTGAAGAAAATAATAAAAATTCTCAAAAAAAAAAAAAAAAAAAAAAATCTCTCTTTTGTTATTCTGGCATTTAAAGATAATTTTGGTCATCTTAACCGACATAAAACAGGAGAAGCATTGCCAGATTTAATGTCAGATCGTGTAAATTAAAAAAAGGATTGTGTGTCGTTTATACAGTGTAAGTAAACTTCTGGGTTCAACTGTCTGAATTTCTTGAGAAGGAAAAGGCTGGTAAACTCACAATGCTCAAAAGTATTATTCTCTGCCAAAGAAAATGCTGCTCTTTACCTTCCTGAACAACTTGCTTGAAAACAAGACTTTTCTTCCGTTACTTATCTTCATCACCATGTAAGACATTTTCATAAAGTATGATCAGCAGCTAGTTCAGCCTCAAACAAAAAACAAGCAGCTTCCTAGCAGTCCACCATTATATCCTCAGTACAGCTGCTTCTGCAGAGCTACATCTCTCCAGCCAACGTCACCTGGCTTTGGTCGGCCCATCTAACCAACTGGAGCAACTTTACACATTTGAAATAACAAATTAATGATGAGTCATTCCGTCTGAATTCACAGATGGGGTTGCAGCACCATTTTCAATTTGGCTTTGGAAGTTAGTGGTGGGAGATCATGATTTAAAAAAAAAGCTTTATGTGCAAAATTACAGGCTTATACTCCCAGTAGTTTTTGAGTTATGGCATTTTCAAATTTTAATAATTCAGGCCAAAATGCCCTCCCCCCAATCCTCGCCTGGAATTTTTAGGTTTTAAATGATTATGTCTCTGCTTCTGGGTATCACAGAGACTTGAATTTTTTTTTCCAAGAAACAACACACACACTCAGGAGAAGTCTCTACAGAGGCTAGAAGTTGGGACTTTGCATGGCTATAGTAAGAGGATAGATGAGTTTCTGTGCAAATTTGCAGATCTCTACCACCTGTGCTACTTTGACTTCAGGGTCCTTGAAAATCAGGCACTTTTCATGGGGGGCAATGTTCAGCAGTCCATATCTCTCTAAACAATGTGCCTAGAGGGCTCCCCCTGTATAAGTTATAAGCCAGTCTGGTCTAGAGCAATACTAAATGGTGCTAAGACATTAATCTGTAAGATTTCTGATATTTTTAACACCCTTAACTCTACTCGCGAGTAGTTTTTACAAATAATTTATATATTTTGGGCAAGCCCCCCTGCTCTGTAGAGACTTCTCCTGAGTGTGTGTGTTGTTTCTAGGACATCACCAACATGTAGAGAGCTTGGAGAAAAAATTTCAAGTCTCTGTGATACCCAGAAGCAGAGATATAAGTATTTTAAAACCTAAAAATTCCAGGCGAGGATTGGGGGGGGGGCATTTTGGCCTGAATTATTAAAATTTGAAAATGCCATAACTCAAAAACGGCTGGGAGTAAAAGCCTGTAATTCTGCACATAAAGCTTTTATTTATCCTGATCTTCCACCACCAGCACCCACGGTAAAATCGAAGATGGTGCTGCAACCACCTTCCTGAATATTTGATGTTTTGGGATGGAATAAGCCTGATAATAATGTTAGTGATATGTTTCTCACTTTTTGTGAAGATTTCATTTTTCCCCCCCTTTTCCTCCTCTGCTCCTCCGTCAGACTCTCCTCCTCCTGCCGATCACCTGTCACATCAAACACATCTTCATTAGGATACCACTCTATACACAAGTGTCAGAGTGTCCCATATGTTCATCAGCCAACACAGAGGACACATTTCAACTCAATAGTTCACTTTTAGCTCTTTTCAGTTTCACCTAAAACTGATACAAATGAACTTAAACTGTAAAAAATAAGGAACACAGACAGAAAACAGACATGGAAAAAGAGAATAAAGAACATAAAGATGCTGCTGCAGGTGATTCAAGACAGGACTGCTGGTAGAAGAGGGGGGCTATAATTCTAAAAAATGCCGGGAACGAATTCAAATTAACCACATATCCATAAAAACTACATTTTTCAACATTATTTTGCATTTAGAGTTGGCTTCCCTTGGCTACTGGCACATATGTGAAAACCGCAGAGTCACGCATTTTTGCCTTAATAACACAGAGTTTATCATCAAGGTCATGTAGACCATTATGTGGCCAAACTGAATACATGCATTCAATTACTCATTTGACTGGTGAAGGTCTACAAGATTTAAAGGGAAACTTGCCACTTGATTGACCATTAAAAATACCAGGTTACCGTTTGACCTTTCCCAAAACCACAATTCTCCAAGTATAATGTTTGCATTGATGTAAGTCATATATAACTGTGTTTAACCACATGTTCTTAACATTTTGTCGATACAATGAACAAGCTACCATATTTTTTTTGTCTCCAGGCAGGTCACACCGTGAACATCATATTAGCTTTGCAGCATCATTGATACTGACATTAACCACATTGACATACCAAAAGAAGCAGTCACTTAGGGTAGAGTAATTCAACCTGAAATCTTTACTCTATCACTTTTTGAAAAGGTGATTTGAATTATTTCATATCATTCCTTCTTTGAGATTTTTGTTATACTGAAGCTGACTAAAGACTTGGGCAAAAAAGATGCCTCAAGTGAATTCCGTAAAATAGGCCCAGTGGTCAAGATCATAGACAATATCACTGCAGACTGGAACAAACGCCAGCAGGATCTTAGAGCTGCTGGGCTTACTAAGAAGGAAGCTAATCTGCTGCATGTTGAGAACAGAAAACTCAGTATTTTGGATAGACTGAAGGACCAAGGTGGACCATTCACGGCAGCAGAACATGTTGATGAGTACCTGCAGAATACAGCAGATGACCTAAAGAGGAAGACCAAGAGAATGAAAGATGAAGTTATATATGCCGGAGATACCTCAGTATCACTACCCAGAACAAGCCATGTCTTCAGGATGTTCAACACTGAAGGTCGAAAGCGGAAGATGTTGATTCCTGAACAGTTTGGTGACAATCTTAAGGTTCTATTAAGCAAGACCAAGGACAGATCTACAGTGACACTGTCAGACTTTTGTTTGGCCCTAGAGCAACTTCCCTCATGTTAGATCAAATAGCTGAAAGAGAATAACCTTACATGCGTCGGGCATACAAGGATGCATATTGAATACTTCTGCAAAATAACGATGTAGTCATGCATTTCATAAACTGCCAGTAGCAACAAGAAGCCAAATCACAGAGTAATAACATTTAGATAGCTTCTTTATGGACAATAAAGGTTTATTTAAACTCATTCCCGGGTGTTTTTCCTCCAAAAAGGCATTTATAGCCCCCCTCTACTGGTAGAAAACTGTTCGTGCTGTAAGTTAGTGAATGTATTTTACTGCTCAGTGTTCTGTTTAAAGGCAGCTCTCACTCTCTGTTCTTTGTACTCTCACAGTGTCAAGTGTCCTCCCACTTTCAATGACAGGTGATTCTCATTGATGATTTTTCTCAGTTTGTGCAGTTTCCCCACTTAAAAAAGGATGTTTCATCTACCCAGGGTTTGAGCAGGACTCCACTCATCAATCAGACAGTTGCTTTCTTTCTTTTCCCCCTTTCATTTTGCAGTGGTTGCAAATTCATGAGATACAGAGGTGGAAACTTCCATAAGTTTAGTTGATAGATTAAGGAGAAAAACCTTTAAACAGAACACAAAAGGACAATGTTCACATTACTGCATTCAGCAAATAGTAACAACCGTTCCTCATGGACATTTTCACCACATTGGCAAAAGCTGCTCCACTCAATTTATGTTTGTCAACCTCAACACCACATAAACTTTAGTTAGTTAATAGTTTATTTCAGGCAATGACTTTCAAACAACATGATTTCAATGCAGGTATGATTTACACAACAGTACCTGGACAGGTAATACATGTGCTCACATAGCCCATATAGAGCGCCTGAAAGGGAGTGGGAAGAAGCAAACTTATTTAATCCCACCCCCTTTTACATAAATTTTAGACATAATTTCAATGTCGCTTCCTGTTCATTTCTGCAACACAAACTCAAAACAACATGAATACAAATACAGATAAATATTAGGTCAGGAATATTTGCTTTACTGATATAGAGATGCAACATTTTTAACTTGTATGATGGAGTTCTGTTTTGCTTTTGTTGTTGTTGTTTTGTTTGTGTTGTGTGGTGTTATGTTTATGTTTTATTTATTTATTTTCCTTAATTGCTGGGTATGGTTATTGTTATTATTAATGCCTGATGTGATGATTCTTTGTTATCATTATTACTATTATTATTATAATCTTTATTTGTTTTTTTCTCTCTTTATTTTTCTTTTTTAAATCCCATTAATGGACATGGTAGTGTTGATGATGACGATTTTGACAGGAACAGGGTTCGGAATACGAAATATAGCCTGGTGGGTATGTGGTATGAATGATGGGTATATGTGTGTGTGTGTTTTGTTATGTATTATTTTGTATGTTTGTTTATTAGAAACGAGAAATAAATTTGTATTTAAAAAAAGAAAAAAATATTAGGTGTGTGACAGAAGTATTTTTGTTACCATAGGCAACAGATACATTGCATCAATTATTACATACCAACAATGGTAAGAAATGTAATACCAACAATGGTAAAGAAGAACTGTCTCAGTAAGGGTGAAGGACAAAATACCAGCAATGGTAATGAACAATATACCAACAAAGGTAAGGAAACAAGCACACAATAACACAAGTACAACAAAATACTGATATCAATTTAAGAACCACTTTCTTTATACTGTGACCAGACCATGTTTTTATATAATAATTTGAATCTGTGAATATTATGGCATTGCTTGTGCTGAGTTTTCAAATTGTTCCAAAGTTGCACTCCACATACAGACACACAAAAACGTTTACGATTATTTTTGGCAGGAGGCTGTTTAAATTTTCCATAACCTCTCAAATTATGAGCATTTACTCTTTGAATAAACAACTGTTGTAAGTTAGATGGCAACGATTTATTAAATGCTTTATAGAAAACTATGACGGTACTATATTTAACTAGATCAGTAAATTTAAGCAACCTTGAATTGATAAACAGATTATGAGTGTGTTCACGAAATCCCACCTTATGAATGATCCGCACGGCTCGTTTCTGTAATTTAACTAGTGGATCAGCATACTAAAGTTAATCATGGAGTTCCTCAGGGTTCTGTCTTAGGACCGATACTTTTCACATTATACATGCTTCCTTTAGGCAATATTATTAGGAAGCATTGTATTAACTTCCATTGTTATGCAGATGACACACAACTGTATTTATCTATGAAGCCAGATGAAACTGATCAGTTAGCTTGACTGCAAGATTGTCTTAAGGACATTAAAACCTGGATGACTTAACTTCCTACTGCTAAATTCAGACAAAACTGAAGTCATTGTATTTGGCCCCAAACATCTTAGAAACTCGCTTTCAAAGCAAATAGTTACTCTGGATGGCATCACATTGGCCTCCAGTACTACTGTGAGGAATCTTGGAGTTATTTTTGACCAGGACATGTCCTTTAACTCACACATAAAGCAAGTCTGTAGGACTTCCTTTTTTCACCTGCGTAATATTGTAAAAATCAGGAACATTCTGTCTCAGAGTGATGCAGAAAAGTTAGTTCATGCTTTTGTTACTTCCAGGCTTGACTATTGCAATTCCTTATTATCGGGTTGTCCAAATAGCTCTCTCAAACATCTACAGTTGATCCAAAACGCTGCTGCGAGAGTACTGACAGGAGTTAGCAAAAGAGATCATATTTCCCCTATACTTGCTTCTCTTCACTGGCTTCCTGTTAAATCCAGAATAGAATTTAAAACCCTTCTTCTGACATATAAAGCTCTTAATAACCAATCTCCATCATATCTTAAAGATCTGATAGTACCTTATTATCCTAGTAGAACTCTTCGCTCTCAAGCTGCAGGCTTACTTGTTGTTCCTAGAATTTCTAAAAGTAGAATGGGAGGCAGAGCCTTCAGTTATCAGCTCCTCTCCTGTGGAACCTGCTCCCAGTTTGGGTTCGGGAGGCAGACACCCTCTCTATTTTTAAGACCAGGCTTAAAGCGTTCCTTTTTGACAAATCTTATAGTTGGGGCTGACTGGGTGACCCACAGAGGTTCGGCTTGTGTCTTCATTGCACAGCTGACTCCCTCTTGGACGTCCCTTCGTTCTGCCTCTAGTCATGCTGCTATAGGCCGAGGCTGCTGGGGGACTTTTGTTGACGCACTGAGCCCTTCTCTATCTACCTTTACATTTAATATGTATACCGTTATTGCAGTACATTCACTCTGTTTCCCCCTGTGCTATTTCTCCGAGTGTCCCTGGTCCCAGAGCTGGATGCTTCAGATCTGCGGTCGATGTTCCACCAGCTGGTCCAGTCTCCATCATGTCCACTGTGGGATGCTGCTGCTGACCTTCCTCCAGCCCTCTGCTTCCAACTCCCTTTTTCCACCAGTCAACTCTGCATCGCCCTCACTTTACTGTTATGCTAACTTACATACTGTTTGAATTTTACTGCTAGCTATATATGGAGTATGTTTAATGTCAGAGCCGTACATCATCAGAGTAAACTATGAGTCAGTTTTCAATGTTAGCTTATACTTTGTCTGTGTCACATATCCTGTCATGCATGTATCCAAATGTGTGTTGTGTTTTCCTTGCTTTCCCACCCCTCCCTCTTCTCCCATCCCTCCCCCTTGCCCTCTTCTGTCCTTCTCAACCCGCCCGGCCAGCAGGCAGATGGGTCCCCCCTATATAGAGCCAGGTTCTGCTCGAGGTTTCTTCCCTGTTAAAAGGGTGTTTTCCTTGCCACTGTCGCCTTTGGGCTTGCTCTGGGGGTCAGGCATTTGGGTTCTGTAAAGCATCTTGAGACGAGTTGACTGTAATTGACGCTATATAAATAAAATTGAATTGAATTGAATCAGTTGTGCACTGGTAAGTGTTTCCCCATATTTCAACACAATACATGAAGTATGGGAGTACCATCGTGCAGTACAAAGAGCGGAGAGCATTCTCATCACGGTAAAACTTCACTCTATTTATAATTGAAATACTTTTGGAAATTTTTGTTTTTATGTGTCTGATGTGAGCTTTCCATGATATATTGCTCTCAATCATAACTCCTAGAAATGCATTCTCATTTACAGTATCAATTTGGACACCATCAATAATTAGATCTAATTTTAAATGACTGTTACAACTGCCAAACATCATTATTTTGGTTTTGTTTAAATTTAAAGATAGTTTATTTACATCCAACCAATGTTTTACTCTGGTCATTTCCTCATTTAGTGTCTTTACAAGGTCATCATAGTTGTCTCTACTACAGAATATTGTTGTATCATCTGCAAAGAGAATGAGTTTCAAGGACTCAGACACATCAAAAATATCATTTATATAAATATTAAACAATGTTGGCCCCAAAACAGACCCCTGGGGGACACCACAAGCAATATCAAGTTGTTCAGATGTATACTGCCCCATTTCCACGTACTGCTTTCTATTCGTTAGATAACTTTTTAACCAGTCACCAGAAACTCCACGGATTCCATAACGGTCAAGCTTGTCGAGCAAAATTGAGTGATTAATTCTATCAAATGCTTTTTTAAGATCAATAAAGACACCGGCTACAAATTGTTTCTCATTTAGATTCGTAGTAATTCCTTCAATTGCATCAAGTATTGCCATTGAGGTAGTTCGTTGTTTACGAAAACAATATTGTCCTTCATTTATTATGTGATATTTATCAAGAAAACTTTCAAGATGGGAGTTAAAAAGTTTTTCTAAAATTTTTGAAAATTGAGGCAAAAGAGAGACTGGCCTGTAATTTGTAAAATAATGTTTGTTACCATTTTTGAACAGAGGTCATACCTTTGCTACTTTCATTTTATCAGGAAAGCAACCGGACTGGAATGAGAGACTGCAGATGTAAGTTAGTGGTTTAGCAATATACAAAATAACTTTTTTGACCAATGTCATATCAATATCATGACAGTCATTGGATGACTTACTTTTAAATTTGAGAACAACATTTACCACTTCCTGCTCAGTTATGGCTGAGAGGAAAAGTGATGATCGATTGCGATATATGCTTGTATCAGCTACACGATGTGGAATTTCAGCAGCTAACTGAGGACCAATGTTTACAAAATAATTGTTAAAACTATTCACTATCTCATTTATATTATGATGTTCATTATTTTTGTCAATAAAATATTCTGGATACATTGATTTTGAGCGTCCATTTTTAATCAAGCTATTTAATGTATCCCAAGTTCTTTTAATATTGTTTTTGCTTTCATATAACAATTTTCTATAATATAACTTTTTGCAAGTTCTTATAATATCGGTTATTTTATTTTTATATCTTTTATACCTTAATTCTGCTTCTACAGTTTTTGACTTGATAAACAACTTGTAAAGATTTTTTTTTCTTGCAAGCATTAATTATTCCTTTTGTGAGCCATGGGCTTTTATAGCACTTGCTCTTCATAAGGTGTTCTTCTACAGGGCAATGTTTGTCATACAATGACATGAATATGTCTAAAAATATATCATATGATTTATCGACGTCCACTTCATTGTACACAGGACTCCAATCCTGGAGAGACAGACTAATATTCAGGGCGTTAATTGATTCCTCAGTTTTTTTTCGTTTGTAAAAAATTTTTGTGGAATTTCCTGTCTTTTTAAGTTCACAGTCAAATAAAGTAAAAACAGGTAGCTGGTCAGAAATATCAGATATAAGCAGTCCATTGATAGTTAGATTTCCCAAAACATTAGTAAAGATGTTGTCAATAATTGTAGCACTATGAGATGTTATTCTGCTTGGTCTAGTTATCATTGGATACAGGGATAAACTATACAAAGTATCAGCAAAGTCGTAAAATGATTTAAGTTTATCAGGATTCAACAGATCAATGTTAAAGTCACCACAAATAAATGATGGCTTTTGATTTAAAGTAGAAAACTATTTTTCCATACATTTGTTAAACATTTCTACATTTGACCCATGTGACCGATAAACACAGCTCACAATAACATTACTCATTTGTTCAAAGAAGAGTTCAACTGTTAGACATTCCATTATCCCATCAATTGCAATAGTCATGTTTGGAACAATATTAAATTTGAGTGATTTGTGAATATATAAAGCAGCTCCACCAGAGTTTTTGTTGATTCTATTATTATAAATTAGCTCATGTCCATCCAAACAAAAATGTATACCTCTCTCTATATCAAACCATGTTTCTGAGATGGCAATAACACTGAAGGGATGAGTAAAGGATTGAAAGTAATCTTTGATTGAATCAAAATGTTTATACATACTTCGACTGTTTAAATGTATTAGAGACAGTTTACCATCAGATTTAATCAGGCTTTCAAACTGTTCATGTGTAAAATAATTACTATCATTCATAGCTGAAGACAGAAAGTCATCTGGATCCATTTCTGTGATCAGGTCACTTGTGTTGTGCTGATATGTTTCCAGTTGTACTTGTCTATAATGAAGGATTCTTTGTAAAATGTCCACGACCTTCTTTTGAGCAGTGTGTGTTTGTGTTGTGTTATGCATGTTGGTGTAAAGAGTCAGGTGTTACCTTTATGTCAGTTGAATTTGTCCAAGTCCTGCATGCTTTTCACGACAATCACTTTTGCATCCTCCGGAGCTCCGTTAAGTTTTATGAAGATCTTGCAGTTGGATACCCATGTGTGTTGAATCTTGCCTTGTTTTTTTAGCGGTCTTGCCAAACTGAAGCGATAAACCATGGCATGAGCAATATTCAACCCAATACTATACCACACATGGATTTATCTGCATTTTTAAAGAATAATTTTTAAATCACAGTTTAACAAATTACTCTAAGCATTTTTATCAATTTTTTTAAACCATTGTGCAATCCTTTCCAGATCCAATAAATAAATAAAAACCCACCATTACAAACAGGATGAATTCACTGGTCTTAGCTGGAACCCTCTAATTAGCACCAATTAGCCTGCAATCCTATTTTCAACTGAACAATTACAAAACACACGACACTTATTGGTAAACAGACAAAGTTGACAACAAGCCGCTCGTGGCTGACGTCGATCTCCGTGGCTAATGCTAATGCTAACACAGACTGCAGCGGCACACATCGGCAGCTTAAACAGTCTTTTAGAGTCTCCAGAATTCTGCTCTTACCGGCTGCAACCCTGATATTGGAGATGAAGGCAATCCTGCACAGTTTGCCGCAGATCTTGATGCTTTCCCAACAGAAACTCACGGCCACTTTGTTTGAACACGGTCACTTCTCTCAGTTCCTCCTCAGTGCTGCGTGTGTCCCCTTTTATGCCGCCGGTGGCAAACCTGCAGCCGCAGATTGGTTCCGCCCCAGCTGAGTGTAGGACCTGTGCGTAAATGCTTCTCCTTTGAGTTCTCAGCTCCTTCCAGTTTGACTTGACACATAGACTGCTTTGCACTCTGTGTCACCTGTACCTTCAGAGCTCTGAATAAAAGAACAAAAGATTTATTGCAAAGAACAAAAAGGTTTTGCCTCCACAGCAGCTTGTTATGAAAATGATTGTATTTGATGATTGAATGTTCTGATTCATTGAGAACCAAGAACATGAGCTATCATCAATATTATTTAATCTTACATGCCTAATTTTAAAAAAAAATATGACATTATATAAATATGCACTACTGTTCAAAAGTTTGAGGTCACTTAGAAATGTCCTTTTTCTTGAAATCAGTTCTTTTCAATGAAGATAGCATTAAATAAATGATAAATCCAGTGTAGACATAGTTAATGTGGTAAATGACTGTTCTAGCTGGAAACGGCTGATTTCTAATGGAATATCTCCATAGGGGTACAGAGGAACATTTCCAGCAACCATCACTCCTGTGTTCTAATGCTACATTGTGTTAGCTAATGGTGTTGAAAGGCTAACTGATAATTAGAAAACCCTTGTGCAGTTATGTTAGCACATGGATAGAAGTGGGAGCTTTCATGGAAAACATGGAATTGTCTGGATGACCCCAAACGTTTGAACGGTAGTGTACAGAAGGATATGGAAATCATAATGCAGTGTTTGAGCGGTCGTGGTGAGCTGGTGTGCTTGAGCTGCAGCGAGTACTGGAGAGGACTTCATAGATCTACATACACCACCGTTCAAAAGTCATATTTTACATTTCTAAGTGATCCCAAACTCTGGAACGGTTGTGTATGCGTCAGTAGACTGTTTTCTGCTCAAGTCTGCTAAAATTGGATCCCAGCTGTTAACCTGCACACCAACTGACCTACAAGAGCTGCCGTGTTCATGTGCTGGGGATGCACATTTTAAATGATTGGTGGCCTTAACAAAGAACTGAATTATCATTTCCATGAAACGAAGCCAGGAGACATCATGATGTGACTGATTCAGCAGGCTCTGAGTGACACTGAATTAAACTTCTGCTTCAGGAAAACATGAAAGCTCTAACCAGCAGCCATTAATCATCACAGGAGACTTTTTCATGGTTGCACTTTACTGGCTAAACTCCCACAATGCCCTCTGCTTGTCAACACGGAACTGATGGAAGTCCAAGTGATGTGGTGCAGCCAGGTATTACAGCTAAAGTACAACTTTATCTGTTAGTACATTTACAATCAACTCATTTAGTCACAGCAGTTACTTGAATGATGATTAATCACTATCATGCATGGAACAGTAGATGCAAAGCTACTGAGCATATGTGGAACAAAGAAAGTAATTTGGCAAGAACTACATGTTCATTGTGCTTCCAGCTATCCGTGTCCACGAGGGAGAATATTCAAGGTGAGGCGAGTGGAGCGTGGGGGGCTAGACAAAAATGTCAAGAGGCGGGCATGGATTCACCTGACAGCTTAAAATAGTTACCGACAACGCCACCTTGGTACTTACAACCAAGGAATTATTCGACTGGTAGTGGTCACCTTAAAGACATACAAGTTCACCACACATTTGAGGCAGGAGACGTGGTTCAATCACAATGCACTGAATTTATTGACAATCAATTAAAATCCTAATTAAAACAAATATACTAAAACAGGGAGGGTTAGTGCAACAGGGTAGAGGCTGGCTTACCAAGTGGAGAGTGTCAACGGGGGAAGGAGTAGATCGCAAGGGAAGGGCACCAGGTGAAAAAGACACTGCACATGTGTGAAGGACAAACCAAAGAAAACAGAAAAAAAAACAGGGTTCACAAGCTGAACAGGGAAGAGGTACCGCCACCACAGACACCACCACAGCTGCTAAGTGTCTGGAAATAAAAGTAACAGTTAGTGGGGACTGTGGTAATGATTAATCATCTCTGATTAACATTGATTCTTAAATATTGTATTGATATGCGTCTTAGGTGTGGCACTGATCTGAGCAATAGGAGGGTGTCAAACATCATTCCCACGCTGTGATTGGAATGAATCAAAGATGGATAAGACCAGATCAACATGAACGAATGCAAGGCCTTACATTTTAATACCTTATAATCACCAGTTACCAGGAAAAGTTGTCAGGGCCTCCTCCTCACCCCACCCCCCCTTCCCACCTGGCATCCCAAATACCCCTTTCCCATCTGTCTCCCCCCTTTCTCTCCCTCTGTTTCTCCTCTCTCTCCTCAGCGCTGCACCTGAGTGGAGTGCATCCACACAGCTGTCTCCACTCAGGTGCTTAGCCACCTCCCCAGAATCCGGACAGCTGCACCTCGTCTACTGATTACACCGCTCCAGTAAGAACCGGCTCATTCCTCCACACCCTGCCAGATTGTTGAACTCGACATGCCAGTCAGTCGCTCTGAATCTCCCCGTGTTGAAACACATTTAATGTGTCTGTCTCTTCTGCCTTGCCTAGATCCCAGATGTCTGGATTCCCTCCCGCCGTGTCTCCCCGACTCCCCTCCTGGACCCCTCCGGCACTAGTGATGGTGAAATCGAAGCTTCATGAAGTGATGAACCACTTTGACACATCTGCTTCAAGAATGACACGTTGCTTCGAAGCATTTGACACAACCAGAAGAGTGACATCTGCTGGTCCTGTGTCAGAACTGCATCTAAGTGGAAAAAATTGAAAAAGCCTCAGGACTGCTTGTCTCACACTGCTTTGTGCTTGCAATAAATGTTTTAAAACGTTATATATGTATGTTTGTGTGCATATATGTGTAGTGTGTTTCTATGAATGAATGTGTGTTGTGTATGCGTGAATCTATGCGTATGTATCTGTGTGTTATTTAATGTATGAAATGCAACTGGATATATCTAAACCAAATTCTAACTAAATGTATACTCTCCCTAACTTCTCTCAAAATGACAAATGGCAAATGCACTAGCGTAATCTCCTCCTCTCAAAAACCCACAATTTGAGGAGTGAATCAGACCCCTTTGCCTTTTAAGACCTGGGCAGATTGAAATGTCCAACCCCTTCAAAGTTCGCACGAAGCACCGCGACACGCGATGTGACGTAACGAGGCCTCGTTCTCGATAGTCACGTGATTGTGGGCGTGCTGAAGCAGGGATCGAAACACCGCCTCGGAACACTTTCGCTTCAAAAGCTCGGCACTGTGTCGAGCAAACTGGCTCGAGCGTAACATCACTATCCGGCACAAAGTCTCCCCCCCTCGGATCCCCAACTCGGCTTCCCTTCCTGCATCCCCTGATCCTCCCCTGCCGTGTTTCCCCTGGCTCTCCTCCTGGACCCCTTCGGCACCGAACTCTCCCCTCCTGGATCCCCTACTCGGCTCCCCCACCTGCGTTCCCGGACTCATCTGCCATTCCCCGGCTCCGACCCACCTCCTGGTCCCCACCGGCTCCACTCCCACCGCCGGCTTCCCTCCTCAGCATCTCCCACGAGGCTGCGGAGCCGTCAGCCGCCTACCGGGCCGTCCACCACCTCGTCCTTCCGGATCGTCAGGGTCTGGCGTCCCCCACACCTCTCACGTCCGCTTCTCCACCGACTCTTCGTCCCCCACCTGCCTCTGATTGCCAGGGATCCATCCACCACCACCCGCCGCACTCTGGTCCCCCCCGGAACCGACTGCGACCGCCGATCCCCGGGGCGCGGTAAAATTGGTTTTATATTCGACATTCGCTTGTTTTTTTCCGTTTCTCGTCTTAATAGCGCCGCGAAAACTGCACCAATTCCAGCAAGGTTGGTATTATTTTGTACAGTTAAGTCAGAGAGACATTTCACAGTTGCCATCAACTCACCAACCACAATAATTGTGGCGAAAACTAAAAGGAGCAACGCTGAATGTCCGTCGGAGTTCAGTGCGGCAGCCGGAGCGTTTAGGGACTGTCGCAAAATTGCAATCGGTGATTTTTCTGTTTGGACAATCAAGGAGAAAAAAACCCATACAAATACTGTCTGTTTAAGTTTATTATACATCTTTCGCAAGCATGATCTAGAAGAAAATGCATTTAAAAACACCTCACAAAGAAGAAGTGTTCAGTCAACAAGAGTTATTTATATTTCCATTTTTGGAAATTTCTCTCGGAGATTCCAGCCGACCAACCACAAAATATTTGTCGTGTTCTGCTGTTCTTTGACGACCATTATGTCCTACAAATAAAACATTTAAATATATATAAGAAAAAATGCATGTCCATTGAGTGTGATATTGATATTTTTCCATTTTATTATGAAATAGGTCACAACATTTTAATCTGACCAACATCAATCTACTCATCATCTATTTCTTTGGTTGTTATTGATCTTTCACAAACATTATCTCTCAGAAAATCATGTATACAATATTCTAGAAACTGACTAATCACTGAACATATTTTTGGAACATTTCTCAGTTTTATTTTGAAATAGCTCACAGGAAACTTGACCGACCGACACCATTCAACTTGTTATCTGTTGTTAAGGTCAACACTGATCTTTCACAACCATTATCTGTAAGAAAATCTGCTTAAAATATTCCCGAAACTATAAGTAATAACTGTGTATATTTTAGGCATAATACTCAGTTTTATTTTGAAATAGCTCACAGCAAACTTGACCGACCGACACCATTCAACTTGTTATCTGTTGTTAAGGTCAACACTGATCTTTCACAACCATTATCACTTAGAAAATCTGCTAATAATATTCCCAAAACTATAAGTAATAACAGTGTATATTTTAGGCATAATACTCAGTTTTATTTTGAAATAGCTCACAGGAAACTTGACCGACCGACACCATTCAACTTGTTATCTGTTGTTAAGGTCAACATTGATCTTTCACAACCATTATCTCCAAGAAAATCTGCTTAAAATATTGGAACGCCAGCACGATATGTGACTTTGTGTTTCGTGATTTACCAAAGTACAGTCAACTTCTGTGTTGGAATCATGTCACAATGCTTGAAATACGTTGAGAACACCAGACCAGGAGGCCCTAGACCAGCACTGGCTGGGTTTTTCAGTGACTGCAGCTGAGCAGACTCTCCTCAGGAGAGCGCCCAGTTCGCTGTCATGCTCATGGCTCGACATTCCCCCTGTGCCTGTGGTCTCACTCTGACCTGTGACGGGTGACAAGGCTATTTTTGTCATCAGAAAATATGTGTTAATGAACTAGAAATCTGTTTGAGAAGGTGAACAGCACGGCATGATCATATCTGACACTGACAAGTGCATACGTCATTACATAGCACTTAGCAGTTAGCACTTCTGCTAGCTCCTTCAATGCACCAGTTTGTGATTCCTTCTCTGGAATGTAAGTGAAAGGAAACGTGCTGACACTCACCTTGCAATCATCACATCATGAACCTGTTAATTTAAGTGTCTCTGTTGTTATGGTTTCAGGTGGATGTGGCTAATATCTGACCATGGTGAAGTCGTGTGCTGCCATCTCCTGCACCAATCGATTTGTAATATTTCCTTTCATAAGTAAGTGGCTCTTTTATGTGGGACATTCTGCCTCCAATTTGCTCTGCTTCTTTGTTTGCAAACAGAAACTCCTTCTGACCTTGTCTTGAGTGCTGCACTCAGCCAGTTTAGCTGAATCACTAACTGTACAGTGTAAGCTGGTGTGACTATCAGTATTCAGTGACAGTCACAGTGCATCATTGTCTATGGATGGATTATAATATGCCACACATTTCAGGTTTCCCAAGCAGTCCAAGGACAGCATACTGAGAGATCAATGGATACAGGCCATCAGTAGAAAAGCGGTGGGGACCAAAAGGAGATGGATCATAATTGTGTATGCAGCAACCATTTCAGAGAGGAGGACTTCATCCTCTCAAAACATGCGCAACACAAGCTTCTCAGGCCAGGAGCTGTACCAGCCCTCAGTTTGGGGAAACCAGAGAAAAAGGTTATGTTCCTTAATTGTTAATGGTTGCTCATTATTTCAGTTTAGTTCTTTTCTTGTCAGTTTGTGTGGCTATGAAAATGATTCAGGGTCGGTTTTTGGCTTTCATAGTGATTTGCAGCCATTCATTGTGATGTTTTCTTTCAGGTATTGGTGAAACAGAAACAAATCTTTCGGGAATTTGCCATGTTAATTCTTTTATCAAATGTTTTAGATGGCAGTGAGGACAACCCAAAGCAGCCCGGCAGCAGTGGCATTATACCAGCACATGGACATGGAGCCTGAACAAGAGCCTGAAGAGGACAATGCTGCTGTTAGTGAACACCATGCATACTGTACAGACAGCGACACCCTGAAGAGGAAATATGACGATCTAAGTGTACAGCATGAAAAGCTGAGGCAGGACTTCAACAATGCCAAACGTAGAGAGAAGCGCTGCAGAGTGACGTTGGAGGCCATGTTAGCTAAAACCAAGGAAATACAAGCCCTGTCTGATGATGCTCATTCCATGCTTGATGCATATAAAGGTATTCCTTGTTTAGAAGTACATATGAGTGACATCCAGCATATGTAAATATAATTATGTACCTGCACATTGCTCACCCACACAGTGCACTAGAACTGAGATCAATGTTTGTTAATGCTTCATGAGATGATGACTGGTTCACAGATAACTGTACTTTTGCCTTCCACAAAATTATCTAAACAGTTTTGCGGCTGTGATACCCAACATTCATGTGGAAACTATCTAAGCTATTAACTAAGTTTGATCACACTTAATTTTCAATTACAGGTAGATTGATGTTGATAGACCCTGTTTCTTTACCAGAATAATGTCATTTGTTTGTAACTCCACAACACCTGAAATTGGGACAGATATACAACATGCATTTAGGTTGAATATTTATGAAAATTGCAAATTAAACTCAAAGGGTTGACTGAACTTTGATGGTTCATCATGAAGCATGATGTGCTGTATAAATGCCGTCTACATACTGCAATCTGCCTGAAAGTTTATGTGATTGATCACAGTCCTGCTGTGATGACATCCATATGCCAATGTGCACTCAGTCATAGCATCACCTGCTGTAGAGGAAATTACAAGTTTTACACTTTAATGTTGTACTATGCTTTTAATAAATTTATCTGCACTTTTTTCATTTACTTTAAATTAACTTCTTTTCTATTGGTTGTTGCAATTAGTGTCTGACATGCTTTTATTTTTTCCATTTCTTGTCTTCTTTTGGCTGTTTTACTCAATCAGTTTTAATTATTCTAGAAATGAGTGTCCATTGTATTCAGTGAACCTTTTCTGATTAAAGTGACTTCATTTTTTATTACACTACTTACTTTATTTTTTACATTTCACTCTGAAAAACCTCTGTGTATGTTAAGGTACTACATAAATACTGTGGCTTGATTTCTTGCTCAAGAACTTTTTTGCAAGCTGTTCTTGTTGACGTGTTTGTGGAACTTTCATGAAAGTTCTTTGACATTTCAGGTGTCAGAGTCATCTGCTTCACATTTAACAGAACAAAAGCAAATTAAGCTTTTCATAGGATCTTAATTCGTTTATTGTTTTGAATTCCACAGCTGACTTACAAATAGAATAGCTGAAGCTTTGTTTTGAGGCAACCAGAAGATTTGTGTGTGTTCTGACTGCAGGAATTGCTCCTCCAGAAACTTTTTATGGCCATTTTTGTGGGAGGAAAAAAGCAACCATTCCAGGGTATGTGGGTCTGAGCAGCTGTGAAAAACCACCGTGCAGGTTCTGAAGCTGATTAGTTTAGCTTGTAGATGACAACATGCACATGTTTTCTGCCCTGTTCATATCCTTGTGAATTTCCCATCCCTCTTTACAATAAAACATAATTTGGAATTTTTTTCTACTGCATGTGCTGCTTTTCAAAGTCCAACTGAATAATTTGAATTGGAGAAAAATTGTTTAAAACACTAATTTTCTTATTTGGCATTGGTTCGAATATTTTCTAGAGCCCATGTAAGTGAAGCACTAATGCTGCAGAAAGTATGAAACGTTTGTTATTGACACAATCACTGCATCAGCATTCAGCACTCATTATTGTGTGGTGGTCTCTGTCTCTGTCTGTGAGGGCTAAACAACGCTGTGATTGCCGTGAAAACGTGCCTAGGACAGAGATTTTATTGTCTGCTAACAGTAAAAGCCATCACATAACACATATTGTCCCATCACTGATGACAAGCAGGCCTTGAAGTTGGTGTATTTACACAGGATCAAATAGCGCGCTACAGCTTCTTGCCACTACCGGAAGTCAGCGCCGATTTACCATGGCGCTGCTGTTGTCCGCCGAGCAGTGAGCGGTCTAGCTCTATATATACGTCATTGGTCGTGTCAGTCATCTGCTGTTCTCTTTTCTATCATGCATAATGTCTTATAAATATCATGATCTGACTTTTTCACGGACATTTGGGGGTTGAAATCAGCACTACTATTAAAAATAGCAAAACTTTTTATTCACGTGACCCTGTTCTAATAAAGCACAAACAGCAAACAAAACAAATGGCGGAACTAACAGCCAGCAAACTACAAGTATTTTTTACCTTCAAAAGTAGACAGACTATTACATATTAACAACCTAAACAAAACCCTGACGTATTTTCTACGTCTGTCAACACAGACACTGTCACAGTCACTTTAATGTTAGCGGACTCTGTTGAATGGCTAAGTTACATAACCACAAACAAATCTCACAATATCACAGTAAATCGAGTTTGTGGGGTTTTTTTATTCATGCCGAATTAAAGAGCTGCTCCTCACCATTCACGAGTGTTTGTTTCATATTCGACATCCTTAACTTTATCTTGTAAATTAGCGTTCGAAATTAAATGGGAACATTTGCAATGGAGTTCGTCAGCCGCTTCCACCACTGAACGCGGTAAACTACTTAATAGGAACTGGACTTCAAACAATTTAGACACGGCGTCTAAAAGCATAAAAACTACAATGTCTAAAGTGTGAGAGGAGACGGTGTATTTTTGGTTAAACTATACAATGTTCGCCGTCAAAGTCATTCATATAAACTGCCTGTAATGTGCAGCAAATAGTAGTTAACCGGCGCCAGCTCTTCAGTGACCTTAACGGGTCCGTACCTCTAGCATCAACCCATTTAATATGGAGAAAATTAAAATATAAAAATAAAA
The DNA here is from genome assembly GCF_021347895.1 of Acanthochromis polyacanthus. Classification (NCBI taxonomy): domain Eukaryota; kingdom Metazoa; phylum Chordata; class Actinopteri; family Pomacentridae; genus Acanthochromis; species Acanthochromis polyacanthus. The sequence continues at coordinate 3,629,845 of NC_067118.1, forward strand.
TACAGTATTACTCAATGAAAGCATCTCTAAAAAGGTGAGTCTCTAAAGGGGATTTGAATGTGGAGAGGTTGGTGCAGTCACGGAGGGCGAGGGGGAGTGAGTTCCAGAGAGTGGGGGCAGCGATGGAGAAGGCTCTGTCCTCCCAATGTCGCTGGTTGGTCCTGTGCGGGATGGAAAGGAGGTTTGTTGGGATGCGTGGAGATTCCTGGGGGGATGTATGGGAGGAGCCAATCAGTGAGGTAAGAGGGGGTCACATTGTGGATGGACTTAAAGGTGAGGAGAAGCAGTTTATACTGGATGTGGTGTGAAATGGGAGCCAGTGGAGGTTCTGTGATGTGGTCATGAGAACGGGTTCAGGTGAGGAGCCGGGCAGCAGAGTTTTGAATGTGTTGAAGCTTACTGAGAGCTTTGGAGGTGGAGCTGAAGAGAATGCTATTATAGCAGTCGAGGCGGGAAGTGATGAAGGCATGAATGAGGGTTTTGGCGGCTGAGAAGGAGAGGAAGGGGCGGAGACGGCGATTGTGTGGGGGTGGAAAAAAGCGGTTTTGGTGATCTGATTAATGTGGGCTTCAAAGGTGAGGCTGGTGTCAAATGTCACACTAAGATTGTGAATGTAAGCAGAAGGAGACAGGGTTGTTAGGATCTGCCCCAGCTTCTGCCCTTTTGTCCTTTCCCACTTTTCCTCCCTTTTCCTTCCTTTCCTCATTGTTGTCCTTCTCTGTGTGTTTTGGTTTGTGTGTCTCTGTCTCCCTCTGTCTGCTGTCTTCCCCTTCTGTCTCTCTCCCAGTCGCTCGTCCCCTGGCTCTGTCTCATTACCTCATCACTCACCTGTTGCAATCAGCTCCACTCAATCCACCTGGTCCCCTTCCCTGCTATTTAAGCTCTGCCATTTCCCTCAGTCTTTGCTGGTGCATAGTTGGACTTACATGCAGTTTCAGACCTCGTGCCCCCGGTTTTCCTGCTCTGGATCACATCAGTTTTGGACTTCTTCACTTTTCACCTTTTTCTGGATTTACCCCCTTTGGACTCGATTGTTTGTTTTGACTCCAGTTTGCTCTTGCTTTAGTCATTTGTTTCTCTGTATGCAAGTACCTTTTTTGCCTGGTCGTTTGCCACAGTCTAGTTTTGTTTTTTGTCCACTTCTGTCCTGCTTTCCGTTTGTAGTAGTTCTGATTTAGTTTAATAAATCCTTTTGATTATTCCCAGTGTTCTGTCTGTAATGTCTGCGCCTGAGTTCTCCACACCCCACAATCCTAACAAGGGTGGTGTTATTAATGGTGATGGGGGGGGGGGGGGGGTGATGTGAATGGTTTTGGTCCGATAATAAGGTCGGTCTTATTTGTTTCTAGAAAATAATAAAATCAGTTCAGTGTTTGCAATCAGCTGACTTTCAATCCTGTTAGACTGTGGGAACTTTGAATATAAAAGGCACCTTTAGTGTTGGTCACATAAAAAGTATTAAATGTTGTCCAGTTTGTGCGTGTTTACTTTCTGCTGTGAGGTCTGTGTTGTGGTGTTGCTGCTGATAATCCATCTAAAGTAGAACATCTGTTTACTTATGACAAAAATGATAAACTAATCTGTAAGGAATTTTATTGGTTTATGGTCCAGATTGGGTGCATTTTACCTCTAGAACTAACAGACGCACAGAAAGCTCTGTGCAAAGATCAGGATGCTCTGCCTCACATCGAGGTCGCTTTGTCCACTCGGGCAGAAGGAAAACAGTTGAATGTCTTCATAGTAAGGTGCAGCAATCTGCAACAGACTGTCTCCAGTCCACTGATTGCTGCCACACAAGCCTTGAGACAATTTGTCTTTCTTAAAACCTCCTGAGACTATCACTCTTCCTAAAAATGTCTATTTTACACAAAGCACCCTTTCCTGTTCTGCATGGACCTCTCAAATTTATCTGAGGTCCCTGGCAAACTTGGGCTAAACAAAAGAATCCTGTGGGATGTGTGACAACTGTTTCACCTCATGTTGTTAAAGTTAAGTCTAAATGTTACACTTAATGCTGTAGTTCCTAAGATTAGTGAGTTTAATTTATCTTAAAGGGCAGTTGTAGGCATAGAGGACGTAATTCTGCCCCTCTTGGATCAAGGAGTGTTAAGGGACAGAAAACAATCCATGCAAGACTCACATTTTGCCAATTCCTAAACCTAATCGTCCACATGGATGGAGATTTGTGCCTTTGGCTCCAAGTTTACCACATACTAATTCTAGTTTTGCCCCTAAACTCTGAATATTCACTGAGTTGTTGACCGTGCATTTCTCTGCATCCAGTCAGTCTCTGTTATTTAAATCAAAGGGCATTAGTTGACGGGCGTCAGGCTCTCCACGGCTTTGTTAGGAGTCCTACACTGTGTGCTGCATCGCTGGGGTGTGATGAAGTGAATTTTGTCAAGTGGGATGCAGAAGTTGAGGTCTTAGTAAGCACTCAGGCCTTAAGGTAACAGAGGTTTTAAGCAGACAAAAAGATCTAATTAAGAACATAAGTTAACCACATGATTATGTTTGCTGAAATACATATATTCTAGAGTGTTGATTTATTGAAGATGATTAGAATGATCATTATAAACTAAGAAAAATGATTCAAAGAAGTGATTCTGTGTAACTGAATGTGTGATAAAGCTGCAATATTCTGACTGTTTATGAGCTGTGCACAGGAAGACAAAAGCAGAAGTGAGAATGATAAAGCACAAGTTGGGGACTTCCACTGCAACCGGCAGGCCTTAGGCCTAATGGCCAAATATGGTTATAGGAAGCCTGGGGAGCCACCAGGGAGTTTGGGCCCCATGAAAAGAAACTTTACTGGGCCCCTGTAGCGCCGGACATCAGGCCGGCGAAAATGTTTTGTGCTGTTTACATAAAACTGTGCATTTTAATGATATTTTTGACTATTATTTCCCATATTTGTGAAAAGGACAATGTGACAGTTACTTGGTAGGGGAAGCACTGAACACTCTGAATACAATGTTTCATTTATTTACTGCAACATTGATTCTCATTCTTTAGCATAAAATGTCCCCAAATAAATTACACACCTGAATAATACAAAACTTGAACATAAAATAACCTCTTCCATTAAATAAATTGCAATTATCATCTGTGAAGAAACAGATAAAATAAATAAATAAAATACAAAAAGCCAACTGCCTTTTATGATTTCTCATCACCATCTATAGAATCATACAACAAGCACAATAATAAAATCAGCTGGAGATGTTAAACTAAGTAAACAAAGTAGGTCCATTCATAAAGAAAAAACATAACAGGCCAGATACAACCTTGCTCAGCCAAGCTTCCTCTTGCACACATATTTACAATACATATTTACAACTGGGCCTTGCTCAACCTTTCTAACCAAGAGCCCAACGCCGAGCCTTCTCAGTAGCAAAATCATTGATCAGGGGGTATTCCTTGAAGCTGGCTTAGGTCTAAGCCTGGCTTATTTCGGTCAGCTTCGCTAACTGTAGTGAGAGTTTTGTTCCACCAACAAGGCTTAGGGCTAGCCTGGCTTGGTAACCATGGTAACTCAGCCAGAGCGACAAGCCTGGTCCGGGGCAGGCTAACAGTCGAGCTTACTTTAGCTCCATGTCAGAGAAGGTTCTGACGAGCTTCAGAAAGACGCCTGTGAACCGCATGTTACACATTAAATTCATCTTGATCTGTAATCAGTGATGTTCTTGTTCGGTGACATACGTTGAGACCTTTTTTAAATAACGCCGGAATAACCGTGAATCAAACTCTATCATATTACACATTTTGTCACAGTGTGGCTCAGTGGTTAGAGCGTAGTTAAGTAGATTAAATGTGGTTTACTTTTCATTGCGCCGTGGGTTAGAATCCACCAGCGGTAAATACTTGGAAATATCTGATTTTCTTTCTTCTTTCACTCTCAAAGTGCAGTCAACACGTAACAGGAATAGGCACAGATTGTGTTAAAATAAGCAGGACACAACAGTTTTCCATAAAGAATACCTTCCTTTTACCAGCGGTCCAATCTGATCATGATGAGAATCCAAAGGTGAGGCCAAATGATGAGAGAACTATTTAGTGTACGGCTCATTTGTGTCTTCTCCCTTATTTAAATGTAGGGCACAGTAGCACTATCATCTCTGATAAAAATGACATCTCCTCTGTAGGCCTACATGTTTTTTTCTGCTTTTTCATTCAAAGGTTGAGTGTTTGATGAAACATCTCCACATGAAGTTGCCCCTTTTTTCCAAAGTATTCCTCCTTTGGTTTTAGGTGTTACCTGCTGCTTTATTCATCTATGGTGGATATATATTTGTCAAATCCAGAACATGGATTAGGCCTACCAGAGTAAAAAGTGAAAACCACCATCACATTACACAAAACCAGGCTGTAGCCTCTTTCTCTCATATATAGATGTTTATACACACATAAAAAATGTCTTCAATGGGTTTTAAAAGCTTTATTTCATCAGATTGATCTCCTCTGGGCCACAGTAGTGTGACAAACTTCAGGGTGAGGAACAAAAAGTCATCAACCACTGCAGTTGTGGGTTATCCCTAATCAGTGTCAAAAACTTGCCCTCTGAAAATTAAATTTTCAGACGTGTGCGTGTGTACGCTCAGACTAAGTGCTTCATTAAAAAGAAACACGCATTTAAACGGTCGGCAATGCTTTGCCAGGCAGCGTCTGGAGCTTTATTTATCAACCGTGTTGCCTTTTCTTGTGATAATCTCCCTGTAGTCCTCGTACAACTCCGAAGAGAAATTCTCCGCTCTGTTTTTAGACATAATATCATCATTTCGACGATCGACACGTCGGGGCTTTTTATCTCCCCGGACGCGCTCAGCCGCAGCTTGGATCAGCCTGGCTTGAATAAGCGTCTCTGAAAAACAGCTGAGCCTCGTTTGTGGAACTACTTGCAGCTGAGATTAAAGTTGCCGCTTATTCAAGCCACGCTTACCGGCGTAAGCCCAGCCTGTTTTAGCCAGCTTCATGGAATACCCCCCTGGTCTTTGAAGTCTAGCTTTCTAGCCAACTGACTTTCGATGGACAGCATGGCAAGACTGCAGAGCCTTTCCTGTGATATTTTGGACCTAAAGTAGTTTTTTTTTAAAAATCATTTTTAGCTCGCTGAAAGCTCTCTCACCACCTGCAACACTAACTGGCAGTGTGCAAAATATACGCAAAGCAATACACACTTCTCCAAAGATGCTTTGAGCTGCAGCTTACAAACAGCATTCAGGAGTTCAAGAGGGGACAAGTTAGAGAGGAAATTGGAAGCATATCCACTGTTAAGGTGTCCTACTTCAGTTTCAAAGTCAGGTGTAAGATCACTAGAATACTTTGTGATCAATGGTTGGCACAGAGAAGAGACTTTGTCCTCACTAATCTGCCCAACTTTCAGAACAGCAGAAAATTCATTTACAATATTTGCTGTGGTCTGGAACCTAGTTCCCAAGTCACTTATGATACTGTCCATAGCAGTAAAAAACAGTGTTCAGAAACACAGTTTCTGCACTCTCCTGAGACCTCTCCTCTTCAGAGGTCTCATCATGGAATCTTCGCCTTTTCTTCTGGCGGCTGCAGTTGCTCACCTCCTTCCTCAGTTGTGGGTACTGGGGCTTGTTCAGGGGTGGGGGGCTCACAGGCCTCATAGACAGCTGCTGCTGCTGCTGCACTTGACGTGTCCGTTCAAACATGCATCATTTTGACGGGGGGGGGGGGGGGGGGGGGGGGGGGGGGGCTGATTAAACATGGGCAGCTTGCTAAATGTGAACAGTGAAATATAAAATTCCAGAGTTTTCTTCAAAAATATGAGCTAATATGGGGAGAAAAGTGAGCTAGCTTAAAAATCAAAGTTGAGATAGAGTAGAAACAACAACAGGCTAATGTTCCAGAACTTTCCACCACATGAATCAAACCCACCTTGTTTTTTGAAAAACTGGGTAACATATTGCCGGCCCTTTGGCCTCTCTCTCCTGCCTTGTCTTTTTTTCTTTTCGTTTCTGACTACCATGGTCACCCTACTCAGTCTGACTGAAGCACCGCGGCGCGCAGCAGTTCAGTTGATTCAGTAGGACTGAACCATTTTACGTAAAAAGAGAGGGGGCCCCTTGAGAAATGTTTCCAAAACAAATAAACTTAGTGTTACCAACGCATTGTAAATAATATTTATTTGTGATTAGAAATGAACAAGATAGTGCCATATTCATTTTGTCAGTATTATAATTTTATCAGGGGCCTTTCTGGGCCCCTGTTAATGATGGGCCCCTAGAATTCCCGCCGCCCCCCCCCCGCCCCCCTTTAGTAGGAAGTGCCTGAAGAGCTTTTTGTTCAGTGTGTGTAACAAGTATATGTGTTAACAGAGAAATTGTTAGAGCATGATTTCTAGGATACTGATGTATGTGTAATAGGAAAAAGGCTGTGTCTTAAACTGATGAGTCAAACAACTGGGTGTACCGAAAGAGGTAGAATTGTGTGTACAATGTGTATGTGCTAAGCTGAAGTTGAGCTAGGGTATAAAACGGAGAGCGCAGAGACATTATACGGGAGTTGTTTGCCGGAGCTGCCTGAGAGCTGCAAAGGGGAACTTTGGTCAGAGTTCTGAGGAATCTTCATCGGACTCTTTGCCCAGAGGACGTAAAGACAACGCAGGACTTAGGCTCCAGAATTTGCTGAGGACATCGTTGGAGGCAAAGTTTTTCTGACTTTGTTCAACACGCGAAGACCACACTCTGCCAGACGGAGAGTCCTAAGAGGTTTGCAGTTATCCAGACGAGACCCAGAGAAGGAAGAACCGACGACATCCAGAGAGGCAAAGGAGGCAGCAGCACAGGGCTGCTCCCCTCCACGGGGCTGAGAGAGCCAGCATCCCATCGCAGCCTGGAGAGACGGGGACTTCTAGCCACCATCACTGAGAAGGCAGCTGAGACGTCCGCACTTGCGTCCCAGCAGCTATTAGAGATAACTGCCAGACCACGATTGGCCTACAGGACCTCTCCTCTCCCCCTGCTGAGGAAGAAATCCCTTTGCCCACCAAGAAGACATCGTACTGAGTCTACTGGACAACTGAGGACTTCTCCCAGACGCAAGTCAAGACTGGGTGATACAGCGGTGGCCACGCTGTCCGCTCTCTCTCCTAAATTTATTAATTAGAGAAGATTGTCAGGTACGTTTAGTTTAGTTTAGTTTTAAATAATCAGAAATAATTAAATGGTAATCATGAAGTGATGCTGTGCCCTTGCTAAATTTGCTTAATAAAAACCTATATTGCATTTAAAGAGAAGTCTTATTTAGGGGGACTTATGACCCCCTAAAATAGGCCTAGTGACGCCACTGGTCGCAATGTAGGTGTCAGGAAGCTGGGTCTGCATCAGAGATCATGGGTGTCGCCAGAGACTCTACCCCTGTTGGCAGTAACCCTACGCCTGTCTACAGAGACTCTACCCCTGTCACCAGAGACCCTACCTCTGTCGCCAGAGACCCTACCCCTGTCAGCAGAGACCCTACCTCTGTCGCCAGAGACTTTACCCCGTTGCCAGAGACTCTACCCCTGTCACCAGAGACATTAACCCTGTCACCAGGGACCCTACCCCTGTCGCCAGAGACCCTACCCCTGTCGCAAGAGACCCTACCCCTGTTGCAAGAGACCCTACCCCTGTCGCCAGAGACCTTACTCCTGTCGCCAGAGACTCTACCCCTGTCAGCAGAGACTTTACCCCTGTCGCCAGAGACGCTAACCCTGTCGCCAGAGACTTAACCCTGTCGCCAGAGACTTAACCCTGTCGCCAGAGACCCTACCCCTGCCGCCAGAGACCCTACCCCTGCCGACAGAGATTTTACCCTACCCCTGCCGACAGAGATTTTACCCTACCCCTGCCGACAGAGATTTTACCCTACCCCTGCCGACAGAGACTCTAACCCTGTCGCCAGAGACGCTAACCCTGTCGCCAGAGACCCTACTCCTGTCGCCAGAGACTTAACCCTGTCGCCAGAGACCCTACCCCTGTCGGCAGAGACCCTACCCCTGTTGCCAGAGACCTTACCCCTGTTGCCAGAGACCTTACCCCTGTCGCCAGAGACCCTACCCCTGTTGCCAGAGACTTTACCCCTGTCGCCAGAGACTTTACCCCTGTCGCCAGAGACTTTACCCCTGTCGCCAGAGACCCTACCCCTGTCGCCAGAGACTTTACCCGTGTCGCCAGAGACCCTACCCCTGTTGGCAGAGACCCTACCCCTGTTGGCAGAGACCCTACCCGTATTGGCAGAGACTTTACCCCTGTCACCAGAGACCCTAACCCTGTCGCCAGAGACCCTACCCCTGTCGCCAGAGACTTTACCCCTGTCGCCAGAGACTTTACCCCTGTCGCCAGAGACTTTACCCCTGTCGCCAGATACCCTACCCCTGTTGGCAGAGATCCTACCCCTGTCACCCGCGACAGAAGAGTTTTGGGGAAACGGCCCACGCCTGCCGCCATTGAGGAACTAGCTAGGAGCTACGTGCTAGCTACGAGCAGAGTCTATTTGACTCAGTCAATGCGGTGGTTCTGCACAGAGCTGAGGAGAATGTCACTTCATCTGGTCAGACCAATCTTGCTGTGAATTCGGGCCTGGAGAGGAGTGAGTACGTTGCTCCTGGTACTGCCCTCTTGACTTCTACTGTAAGTGAGTGTACCTGCTTAGGTAACCGCCATCTTGTCTTCTGATGCACGGGGTCCACCATTGTGCTCCCCTCACATACAGGCCTGCCCGGGTGACATTTATATTAGTCGGCTTTTTATTCTTTGTTTTGTTGGCGATATGAATTGAACGTGGGCCCACTTTTCAGTTTTACTGTGTGTTAATGCTGTGTTTAATAAACAGCAGTGAGTTGTTCAAACATGATTCATGTGTACATGTGAATTTGTCTGAAATGTCCCACAGTCACTGTTATCATTATGGGTCTCAAGATGCCCAGAGGAGGTAACGTAGTTAGTAACAAACCTAAAGCACTGTTAGTAAGTCTTCAAGAGCAAAACAGGGCTACATCAGCATAGAGACAGAGGAGACACCATGGGAGAGGATTACTGCACCAAGTGATGCTGAGAAGAGGGGAGGACTGAGATTGAATTGAGTAAAATGAGATGCTAATTCAATGCAAATAAAGATAAAATCACCTCTTAGACACAGCAGAGGGCCACTACTACCTAAGAGACGCAAAACAACCCCAAAGTGACACAAAACAAGAAAAGAGATGCAAATGAAGCCAGAATAAACTTGAGTAGAAACAACATTACTCATGGTGTACTTTTTCCACAGACAGAACCAGTCATCTCCAGACTAACTGATGTTAACTCATCACTGGGGCTGCATTTGGTCCAACAGATGAACCAAAAGTCGAGTGTAAACTTTTCAAACAGCAGCCATCAATTGAGCTAGATCCCCTTTAGTTCACCACGGCCATAACAACTCTGGCATTTTTAGGATACGGGGTTCTTAAAGGTTTCCTGGAGTGGTCAAACTGAAAGGAAACTCCAGAAAACAGATAAGTCTTCAGCAGGAGTGTCCAACAGGAGGCCTGCGGGCCAAAATCGGTCCTCCAGAAGGTCCAATCCGGCCCTCAAAGTGAAAAAATTCCAGAGAAGACATTAACTGCAGGTTGTAAATTAATAACTTTTTGGTCTTGCTTTTGTCATTTATCCATTTTTTTTGTCGTTTTGTAACTTTTTTGTCTAATGTTTTGACTCTTTTTTGTTTTGTGTTGATTGTGTATTTTGTTGTTTTGTGTCTCATTTTTGTCATAATTTTGTTATTTTTTGTCATTTGATCGTAAAGTAAAAAATTAAATTGTTTATTGTTCTTTTGTCATTTTGTGTCTCGTTGCAATGTTTTGTCTTGCTTTTGTTGTGTTTTTGTCTGATTTTTGTTGCTTTATGTCTCATTTTTGTTATTTTGTTTCAGGCTTTGTATTCTGTGAATTGTTTGTGTCATTTTGTGTTTTTTGCTCCACTTGTGTTGTTTGTCTACTTTTTTGTCATTTTGTTTCTCCCTTTTGTCATTTTTGGTCTTGCTTGTGTCATTTGTCCATTTTTTTTGTTGCTTTGTAATTTTTTGTCTAATTTTTTGTCTCTTTCTTTGTTTTATTTCATGTCGTTTGTCTCATTTTTGTCATTTTGTGTCTCGTTTTTGTTGTTTTGTTTCTGGTTTTTGTTGCTTTGTGTTTCATTTTTGTCTCGCTTGTGTTTTCTGCCTACTTTTTTGGCATTTTGTTTGTCGCTTTTGTCATTTCTGGTCTTTCTTGTGTCATTTGTGTCATTTTTTTGTAATTTTTCCTAACTTTTTTGTTTAATTTTTGTCTAATTTTTGTAATGTTTTGTTTTGTTTTTTGTCTGACTTTAGTCGCTTTGTGAATCATTTGTCTCATTTTAAGTTTTTTTGTCTTGCTTGTGTTCTTTGTCAACTTTGTCATTTTCTTTCTCGCTTTTGTCTTTTTAGGCCCGAGCCCCTGGCAGCCCAGGACAAAGGGCCTATTGTTTATGCAACACAGACAACGACTAGTCGAGTGCACAGCACTCGATCAAGGACGAGGGTTGACATGTCCACACACACACACACACACACACACACACACACACACACACACACACACACACTGACATGCACTCACACAAACACACGCACAAACACAAAAACACACACACACTCTCACACACAAAAATGACTCATCGAGTGCATAGCGCTCAACCACAGACATTCACACTCTCAAACACCTCACAGACGTGTCGGGCTTGTCGAGACCTTTCCGAAAATATATAATATGTGGGCAAAATACGGGCGAAAAAAAAACTCATATTGTTTTTGCAAAAAATATTATTTCTTTTATCTTCTTCTTCTGCTCTTTAAACTGGAATTTGACCCCTTAAACATGCTCAAAAACTCACAAAATTTTGCACAAAATTCAGTTCCGGCGAAAAAGTTTTTTAATATGCGTTTCAAAATTGGGACTTCAAAATTGACTCTACAGCGCCACCTGCAACAATCAAAATGCATTGCGTCAATGGGAGGGGGTCTGACATCAACTTTGTCGTGCAGCCACCAAATTCAGCACACACATGCGTCTTGTCGGGACAAACAAAATATATTATTATGAGCCTGCCCTCAGACAAACAGGAAGGCAGCTATTTGGGATTGAATTTTCAAAAATGCTGAGTCTGCGTTTTCGAGGATGTTGTACAAAATGTTCGTTTTGATCGCGCGCTTCTCCAAATGAGCTGAAATTTGGTGGACACCATCTAAACAAGTAGACAATTAAAAGTTATCCAATTCGTAAAATTTTATTTCACGGTTTCCGCGTGGCAACGCCGCAAAATGTTTTGTGTGTGATAAATGGCTGCCATTCGCACATAACGACTCCAATCCGAACCAAATTTAAACACTTCTTGACCCTTCCTACCTGGACACATTGACAGTGAAATTTTGACAATCGGCGTTACAGCGCCCCCTACAAAATCAAAATAACATCTGTATGGTGAGTAAAATTATTAGTTTGTCAGAAATTAATGAAATTTGGGTGACTATTCCTTCATGTGGTCCTGATCAAAAAAGCAAATGGTAACCATGTTGTAATTTTAATGGTGTTGCCGTGGCGATGGCTGAAGTTCCCCATGTTATTCTAATGGGCCCAAGTGAAAAATCCCCTATTATATTAAATTTACCTGTTACTATGGAAACGTCCCAAATTTAACACATAAATTCTGACACACATGCAGGTGAAAAACGTCAATGGTATCTATGCAGTATTTTGGACGGTGTTGCCGTGGCGATGGCCAACATGTCACATATTGTCATAATGCAGCAATGAATGAGCATGGCTCCTGTTTGCTGCTGTTTGCACATTTGTAAATATTTTGATGAAATTTTGATGTACGCTCACCAGAGAAAAAACGGGGCGGGTCAGGTCGGCGGCCGGCGAGGGCCTTTTGACGCTGCTTGCGGCTTTTATTTTGTCTTGTTTTTGTCATTTTGTAACTTTTTTGTCAAATTTTTGTCTCTTTTCTGTTTTATTTTGTGTCATTTCTCTCATTTTTAGTCATTGTGTTTCTCGCTTTTGTTATTTTTTGTCTCATTTTTGTAATATTTTGTTTTGTTTTTGTTGTTGTTTGTGTTTTTTCTGTCTGACTGTTGTCATTTAGATCTTAAAGTAAAATCCTCCATGGTTCAGTTCCAGGTGACTAAATGTTGTGTTCCTTTGTAGACACTGTGATCTGGAAGTTGTAATGTGGAAATGACAAACTGAGGATGAATGTTGATGAAACTGAATTTATTTTTCTTCAAAAATTTTAGGTTGTTCATGATGTTTTCTAATTCCTTAAATGTGAACATTTTCAGAATCAGTGGTGTGTACAGACAGACACCAGGTGGTGCTACAGCACCTGCCCTTTGCCCTCAGTATCAAGCAGGTGCCCTCTGCATTACTATTTTTTTACTTTTAATAAAAATGTAAGCAGATATATCACATGGATTTGAGAAGTCCCTCAGTTAAATGGTGACACATCGACTCCTTCCTTCAGCCACTGAATCCACACATGTTCATTTATGTCATTTATGATTTTAGATGGTAACGTTCAGACCAACAATCATTTATTAATTAAAAAAATGACTGGACAACACTAACATTTCAACTAAATAACCGTCTGAATTCAATACCAACCACCTTCTGATGAGCTAAACAATAATAAAATGAGCTGATTCACAAATAGTTTGGATTGTGTTCATTTTATTAAGTTGAGATAATCATGACAGATACTAATTTTTTGGCAATATATCAAATTATATATGAAAAATAAGAAATTAAATCATTTCCAACTAAGTTCCCCTTTACAAAAACACCTCTCCAGAATGTGTGCTAATTCCAGATCACATGACCTGCTCATTTTGTTTCTTTTTCGGTCATTTTCAGTCCGTTTTGTGGGCATTTTAGTCTCTTACTGGTCATTTTGTGCATTTTGTGGCCGTTTTCAGTTTGTTTGTGGTAATTTTACATGTCGCTGTGGTCATTTTGCAGTTTCTCGTGGTTATTTTGTGTGTCTCTCTTCATTTTGTGTCTTTATATGATAATTATCTGTCTCATAGGCTACGTTCACACTGCAGGGCTTAATGCTCAATTCCGATGTTTTTGTAAAATCCGATTTTTTTGCGAGTTCGTACACATTTCCAATTAAATTCGACTTGTATGTGATCTCCTGTGTGAACGTCACACGACCCAAAATGTTCCCGCATGCGCAGAAGAGAACAACACCGACACGCAGAGAGCGTGTTCAGTGTTTAGGGAAGTAAACATGGACGCTAACGGTAGAGCATGTGTGACCATTTTAAAGTTGTTGTCCAGCCGGAGCCAGCATATTTGTGGAGTCGCAGCCAGGAGTGGTGGGATGGTGATGTGAGAGGCTTCACAGATGCAGACTTCATTCAGAATTTTAGAACGACAAGGGCGACCTTTACGTACACTTGTGAGCGCCTCTTTGTAGCACTCTCACGGCAAGACACACGTCTTCGGGCTATTCTGCTTGAATTTAGAATAGTGACGTTTGTTGTGAACCAATGACGTATAGGTCGGATAAATGTGACCTGGCCGTTCAGACTGAAGTCGCATGGCAAAAGATCCGATACGTATCGGAATTAGGACCACATGTCCAAGTGGCCTGGGTCTCATTTGAAAAAATCAGATCTGTGTCGTTCAGACAGTCATGAAGAGATCAGATACAGGTCGCATAGGGGCAAAAAAAATCAGCTTTGGGTCACTTTAGCCTGCAGTCTGAATGCAGCCATTCACTCATATGTTTTCCTGTGGTCATTTTATTTCATTTTTTGGTCATTTTGTGCATTTCTGTGGATATTGTGTCTTTTTGTGGTTGTTTTGTGTGTCTTTGGGCTCATTTTGCTTCTTTTTGGGTCATTTTCAGGCTGTTTTCTGGGCATTATAGGTCTTTTTGTGCTCATCTTGGGCATTTTGGGGGTCATTTTCAGTCATTTTCTGGTCATTTTGTACCCTTTGGCAATTTTGAGTCTGTGGTAATTTTGGGTGTTTTGTGGTCTTTTTGTGTGTGTCTGCGGTCTCCTTCTTCACAACCAGACGAGGTTTTCCTTCTGTTGGCTTCACTCAGAAGATCCTCACAGTGAACATGAGACACCTGAGATGAAGACAGACGTCACAGTATCAGCATCAACAGCAGAGCTTCATTTTAATGTTTCATATAGTTTATCAGCACTGAAAGACAGAACGGCCTGAAGTCACTTTAGCTTCAGAGGAGGATTTTATTCTCCATCTTATCTGTGCTATAATTTAAATGGAATAACTGTAGTGTTCATCATTACTTTGGACATATTCTGGGAGTTTATTTTTCAAAACTATACAGCAGGAATATGTAGTACAACATAGAGATGGGATTTATGGCTCTTTGAGGGGAGCCGGATCTTGGTGAGCCGTTCCTTTCAAAGAGCCGTTCAAAAAACTGGCTCATTTGGCTCATTTTTTATGTTTATTAAGTTTTAAGAAGCCAGTCTGACCTTAACTCGTTTTATCTTGGAAATAATCACTGGGAGGAATTAATTTAGATATCCCACCAATATGAGTTTGAATTATTCTGAAATATTGATTATAACCTTATTTGACATGTGTGGATTAGATTTTAAAGTCTGATCTGGATTAATTGCAAATATTCCACAGGGTGACACCGTATCACTCTGCTTTGACGGTGACATGACTATTTTGAATTACCCTTTGTACAAATTCTGTGTATGTGTGTAAACCATGACTTGAACACGTATAAACATTAAAAAAAACAAAGCAGGCTACAGTGAATTTCTGTGCAAAACAGCTTTTAGTGCAAAGATTTCCACACAAGAACATTGTTAATAATACAGAACAACAAAACATACAAACAGATAAACTGTTCAATAGACTGGTGGACTGTCCTGGGGTGCATTTTGTTGCTCTGTAAAAAAGTTCAACCCTGAGGAGGACTCTTGAACTGTCTTTGGGTTAATAGCAGCCTATACCTGAGCATCAGTGTAAATTCTATACAATTGTTATTTTTGATAGAAAATCTTAGAAAACAACTTGCAAGACTGTACTTCAATTACAAAAAATATTTCAAGTATTGGAAAAAACAGATACAACTAGAATAAATAAGAAAATATGAACATACAGCCCACTATTACTACTAATATAAACTCTGCATAGACTGGTGGACTGTCCTACAAGTGTGTGCAAATGAGCTCCTTTTCGAAAAACAGGAGATCTGCCCCTTCAAGTCTTAATTGAACAACAACAAAATCCAATGTAAACAAATACAAAGCAGTTCCATACTTTATGGCTTCTTCTGCCTGTCCATCTTGTCTTTGGGCAAATTAGCGTTAAGGAAGACAAGTGATCTGACCTTCGAAGGCTTGAGGCGACTTCTCTGAGATAATCGGTCCGGTTTTCCAGAATATTCTCTCAGAGGGAACTGATGTCGCCTCAACACACAGCTTCCTGGCCATCAGCTTGCTAAGCCTGGGGTACACAGGGGCCCGACTTTCCCACCACTTGAGGGGATCCTCATTTTTTTGCAAGAAGAGGCTCCTCTAAGAAGGCTCGCACCTCCATGACAGCATCTGCCATGGGATTCCTGGCTGATACTGTTCCCGCTACCTGCTCGGGGTGGGAGATATAACAATGGGAGATACAACAATTGTTATGAGATTGTGATATTAGATTGATGTCATCCTAGATTGACAGAAAAAAATGTGATACATTTTTGCCATCCTTACATCCTCATAGAAATAGCTCCAAACAACTGATTCAGCTGCGGCCGCACTGCCTGCTTCTTCCACTTCGACTGGTTGCTGGATGGGTTCGCTGCTGTTAGGACTGAGTCTTCCTGCTGCAGTTGATATCCTCTGGAAGGTCTTGTCTGCAGTTCTGGCATCAGCGAAAGCCATCCTCTTAAATCGAGGGTCAAGAGCAGCAGCATCTGCAAGGATGTGGTTTGATTCGATTCGATGGAATCTAGTCGACATGCTTGCACAAAGACAGTTGACCATGTCTTTTGCTGCCTGTGTTGTTGCCCTCCTCCAGAAATCGTTTGTGTCTCTTTGCAGTCCCCTAGCCAGCAGTATGACTTTGGAGGCTGTCACGTAGCCAGTGACAAAAAACAAACAAACATAATGATACAATTATAAAGTTGTTAAACAATGACAAATATTACAATGTACTACACAGATATCTATTATGGTATCAAATATTCATAATTTAGTATCCGGTAATTTGCATGCATGCTATAGAAATCTACTGCTGAACAACATACCTTTCTGCACTGAGTTCAACAGTGACCTCCTCAAATGGTTTCAAGATGGTGCACATTTCCTGCAGTGTAGTCCATTCTTCTTGGGATAAAGGGCGGACTGGTGCATTGGTGATGGCCAGGGTGGACACGATGGGATTTTTGTTGGTCAGAAAACTCTCCAACATATAATACGTAGAGTTCCATCTTGTGACACAGTCCTGTTTGAGTCGCAGCTCATCCATCTTCATTTGGAGCTGTGTTTCCTTCAGTTTCTGTGCAGCCACTGGGCTTCTGTGAAAGTATTCCACTGCCTCTTTAACTTTATCAATGATAGATTGTGGACCTTTAAGGCCATCTCTGACCACAAGATTAATGGTATGTGCCAGGCATGGAAGGTGGCTCCATCCTGTTATTTGAATAGCCTTAGTAATGTTTGCAGCATTGTCAGTTAAGCAGCACACCACTTTCTTATCAATCCCCCACTCTGCTGCAACACTACGAAGCTTTTCTGCCAGGTTGTCTGCTGTGTGCCGCTCATTGAATTCAAAACAGTCCAGTAGGCAGGAGGACATGTGGAAATCTTCAATAAAGTGGCATGTTACAGACATGAATGAGGTAGTAACCCTTGATGTCCAACAATCCGTTGTTAGGCACACTGCTGACACTTTGGACAACCTTCTCCTAAGTGATGCTGCTTCTCTCTCATGCATTTCAGACACTCTCTGGGTTAGTACCCTCCTACATGGAAGAATATACAGTGCCTTGTGAAAGTATTCGGCCCCCTTGAACTTTTCAACCTTTCGCCACATTTCAGGCTTCAAACATAAAGATATAAAATTCAAATTTTTTGTCAAGAATCAACAACAAGTGGGACACAATCGTGAAGTGGAACGAAATTTATTGGATATTTTAAACTTTTTTAACAAATAAAAACCTGAAAAGTGGGGTGTGCAATATTATTCGGCCCCCTTGCATTAATACTTTGTAGCGCCACCTTTTGCTGCAATTACAGCTGCAAGTCACTTGGGGTACGTCTCTATCAGTTTTGCACATCCAGAGACTGAAATTCTTGCCCATTCTTCCTTACAAAACAGCTGGAGCTCAGTGAGGTTGGATGGAGAGCGTTTGTGAACAGCAGTCTTCAGCTCTGCCCACAGATTCTGGATTGGATTCAGGTCTGGACTTTGACTTGGCCATTCTAACACCTGGATACGTTTATTTGTGAACCATTCCATTGTAGATTTGGCTTTATGTTTTGGATCATTGTCCTGTTGGAAGATAAATCTCCGTCCCAGTCTCAGGTCTTTTGCAGACTCCAACAGGTTTTCTTCCAGAATGCTCCTGTATTTGGCTCCATTCATCTTCCCATCAATTTGAACCATCTTCCCTGTCCCTGCTGAAGAAAAGCAGGCCCAAACCATGAGGCTGCCACCACCATGTTTGACAGTGGGGATGGTGTGTTCAGGGTGATGAGCTGTGTTGCTTTTACGCCAAACATATCGTTTTGCATTGTGGCCAAAAAGTTGGATTTTGGTTTCATCTGACCAGAGCACCTTCTTCCACATGTTTGCTGTGTCTCCCAGGTGGCTTGTGGCAAACTTCAAACCAGACTTTTTATGGATATCTTTGAGAAATGGCTTTCTTCTTGCCACTCTTCCATAAAGGCCAGATTTGTGCAGTGTACGACTGATTGTTGTCCTATGGACAGACTCTCCCACCTCAGCTGTAGATCTCTGCAGTTCATCCAGAGTGATCATGGGCCTCTTGGCTGCATCTCTGATCAGTCTTCTCCTTGTTCGAGGTGAAAGTTTAGAGGGACGGCCGGGTCTTGGTAGATCTGCAGTGGTCTGATACTCCTTCCATTTCAATATGATTGCTTGCACAGTGCTCCTTGAGATGTTTAAAGCTTGGGAAATCTTTTTGTATCCAAATCCAGCTTTAAACTTCTCCACAACAGTATCTGGGACCTGCCTGGTGTGTTCCTTGGTCTTCATGATGCTCTCTGCACTTTAAACAGAACCCTGAGACTATCACAGAGCAGGTGCATTTATACGGAGACTTGATTACACACAGGTGGATTCTATTTATCATCATCAGTCATTTAGGACAACATTGGATCATTCAGAGATCCTCACTGAACTTCTGGAGTGAGTTTGCTGCACTGAAAGTAAAGGGGCCCAATAATATTGCACACCCCACTTTTCAGTTTTTTATTTGTTAAAAAAGTTTAAAATATCCAATAAATTTCGTTCCACTTCATGATTGTGTCCCACTTGTTGTTGATTCTTGACAAAAAATTAAAATTTTGTATCTTTATGTTTGAAGCCTGAAATGTGGCGAAAGGTTGAAAAGTTCAAAGGGGCCGAATACTTTCACAAGGAACTGTAGGAGGGGTTGAGAGCATTGCATGAGTTTCTGAATCCTCTGTCTTCCACAATTTTAAATGGCTGGAAGTCGGTGGCTATCATCTTTGCCAGTTCTTCATCTATCTTCCCCTGTCTCAATGGGGTCAACACAGGAGCAGTGAAGTACTGACTGAGCGATGTCTGCTTTGTTTTTGTGGTAGCAGCAGCAGGTGCCTGGTCAGGCAAAGATGTGGGCCCAGTGGAATCAGAGGCTGCTGTAGCTGTAGCTGTGGCTCAAGTGATAGTCGCACTGGTATGAAGTTTAGCACTACCTGATGTGGAGGCAGAAGAAGCACTGGGATTTACAGAGACTTCATGGCCACTAATATCCGAGTCATCCGGCTCTCTTCTCACCTCTGCCACTTTTATTGTTGGGTGCTGGGTTTTCAGGCCCCTGTGCAAATTATTTGCGGAGCCTGACTTAAATGAAATATTTTTTTTTTTTACAAATGCTGCATTGAGCCTTACTGTCTGCCACGAGAGGAAAGTGCTGCTTCGTTTCCGTAACTGGCTCATTTTGCCGCCGCTGACGGACTGACTCTCCTCCTTGCTTACGGGGCATTCACGTGTATCTGTGTGGCGTATGGGGAGGAGCACAGCCGCTGGGGGGGGGGGGGGGGGGGGGGGGGGGGGGGGGGGGGGGGCGGTTTCCAGCTGCGACTTGGTTCCCATCGTTCATGTTAACAAGCTGTTCAAAATAACCAGTTCGTTCGTGAACGTCACAACACTACTACAACATGTGACTCAGTTATTAATCAATGTTAACGACTAGAGAGTAGATTTACTGTTTTCTCCAGTTTAACTTCAGAGACTCAGCAGATATTCAGGACTACTG